>NC_064921.1:763300295-763603325 GCF_023897955.1 Schistocerca gregaria
GCGACAGGTTTGATGTAACTCTCATCGTCTTTCTATCCTGTGCCTGTCTTTTTGTATCAGTGTAACTACTGTGGCCATTCGATAAGCACTTAATGAGGAAACTGCTTAGCACAATATAAAATATAAATAATATTGTCATTTCTACAAATTCCGTACATTCATTGCCATATTTACGTCATTATTCAGATTACCTTCCATTCGGAAAGTGGGTGCACTCAGCGACTGTTACGTGACTTATAAATTATAGAGTGCAGCAATCAGTCATCCTTTTTTTTTTAGATTTTATCACGCAAATCCAGATTTTGTCTAGTAGCTAGCCATTCTCAATGCACTATTTTCTATTCTCAATGCATGTAAGTCCCTGTTGTTCGGGCGTGAGTGAATACTCCGAATGAGTATTCAAAGAACTGTGACTGACTCCCGAACAACAGGGACTTATATGCATTGAGAACAGAAAATAGTGCATTGAGAATGGCTAGCTACTAGCCGAAATCTGGATTTGCGTAATAAAATCTAAAAAAAGGATGACTGATTGATGCACTCTATAATTTATATTGACATTATTACCAATTCCTTATTTACTGCACAAAATGTAATATTAAATGAGTAAGGATGTCTAGTTACAAATGAAAAATGGCTTGATCTTGAAATAAGTGAATAACTAACTAAATAATCCCTCTGAATTTTTCCTCCCAACACATCCCTCGATTGCCGAATTAACTATTCCTAGCTGGCCCGAAAGTGTACTATCAGCTGACCCCTTCTATTAGCCATGGTGAGTCATAAATTTATTTTCTTTCCGATTAGATTTAGCACCTCTCCTTACTTATCCGGTCCCCCATCTTATCTTCAGTATTTTGCAGAATCACTTTTCAAAATCTTCGATTCTCTTCTTGTCTGTACTGTTAGGTAATAGCCCACGTTTAACATCCGTATAATAATAAACTTCCTAACACTGAAATCTATAGGGCTATTAGCGATGGGGGTAGCGCAGTGGTTAGCATATTGGACTCCTATTCGGGAGGAATCTCGCGTTCGGCCAATCTGATCACCCTTCCGAAGGAAGGGCACGGCCGCTTTCCTACTCCATCTTTCCCTTATCCAAGCTTGTGCTCCGTCTTTAATGACCTCGTTGTCGACGACACATTAAACACTAATCTTCTCCTCTATAGGGCAATTAAAAACATTTAAATGGAAATCAAGCTATGTAACTCACCCATTGTTTAGCATCACTATGCCGCTCAGTATTTTAAAGGTTTCCTTCGTCTAGCAAACTAAAATAAATTGTAGGTTTCATTACCGAGAAAAGAAAATGTTTTATTCAGCCAGTGACATTTATTTTGCACGGTAACATATCGTCGTCTTCTTCCAAGGATTGGTGTAGATTTTTACCACAGTCGGAAGATATGGGACAATTGTTCTCTCTGGTGCAGTGATTTACTCTTCACAGGATAGAGAAAAATAGCTTTACAAATGTTTTGTTGTCTACAATTCAGATCTGTAACTACTATCCTAGAGCAGATTCGTTTCGACATTTCACAGGATTTAGGCGTTCCTATGGTGCATTCATCAATGTTCTGGACTGTTTCGCCTATTCATAAATTATTCACTTAGCATCATGTTTGTAATTAACGCACCGAGACTATACGCTGCGCACATGCCTTACTGCTGTCGAACCTTCAGGACATCCCCTGCCGCTTCCGCGCAGCTTGTATATTACCATGAAAAAATGTGACATTAGTCAGGAAGTTCGGTATAAGATTTGATTTAATATAGACAGTCAATGTTGTCTCCAGATCTAAAAATTTTGCAACCTACTCAGGTTTTTCTTGCATTGATTAATCGCTCCATCTGTTCTTCATGGAATATTTTATACATTATGAATGAAAACACACACAACACTGATGTAATATTCTACAAAATTTACTAGTTATTTCACAAACCGTTCTTCAGCTGCTCCGTCATCACTAGGTACAAAGATAAGTATGTGGTGCAGTGAAATTTGGTTGAATAAACGGTTTTAAGCTAGTTTATCTACATAGTATCTCCATTTACAGAGATGAGAAATGTTAATGTTAGATTTAACAATTAAACAAGTGGTATTATTTCAGTGTAAATGTCATGTAAGATTATTTAACTAAGATAAAATATATGACACATTAAATAATGAACTATACACGAATTAACTATTGAACTATATACAAATTACAGAACCGTAGAAGAAAATAAAATGAACAATAAACTTTGTTGACATATTACAAAGGTGTGGCTGAACAAAGTAATTTTGTCTTTAACAGGCTCTACATTACAAACTTATATGTCACTCGAAGATTGAGTCGGAAACCTTTTGACATGACGGTTTAAGCCTCTAATCTGTCAAAAGTCAGCAAAAGATATTTAAGATTTGTCTCATAGTCGAAGAAAGGCAAACTGGAAACGTATTCTCCGTGAGTTCACAAGTGATGTTTTCTCGCTTCAAGTGTGCCCTGCGTGTATCTATCGGTACGAATCGTAGGCTCGTTGCAAGGTAATTTCTGACAGGTATATCAGAACCACATTTTTCGTCTGTCAGTGGTATATTCTCATCTGCACCTCCCGAACATCTTATCAGCGTATCACGAAAGCGCTTCTTCACGTTGTTAGTAGCTCGTAATAATCATCATAAGATGAGGAGTACTTGGGTGATAATTATTTACGGCTATCTATTTAAAGTTTTGGTATATATATATATATATATATATATAATGCTTCGCTCAAACGTTTTCTACCGCGTATTGACAACTGCATTGAACAATTATAAGTTACGTCTTTTGCTAAAACACTGCGTTAAGTCCTACGTTTTCTTCAGGGTCTCATTTTTGCACAGAAAAACGATAAAATGTTAGAATTAATTCGTTTCATTGCAGTAATACGCTGTTCTCTACGTATTATACAGTACACTTACTATAATCTTTATCTCTGGGAACGAAAGTGAAATATGGAAGCATAACGCATTATTTGCAAGTAGTAGGGATGACAGAGATATCTCCCACGGCTCCTTTGATGATGGGAAACTTTAAGTTTTCCAGAATGAATTTTACCTCTGCAGTGAAGTGAGCGCTGATTTAAAATTTCCTGCCAAATTCAAACTGTGTCCCGGACCCGAAAACGAACTTGGAAACTTTTTTCTTTTCGCGGGCAAGTGCGCTGCCGGCTGACCTACCTGTTTTGTGATGATCTAGAATGTACATGCACAAAGGCAATCTTCCAAAAGTGTTGATTATTTCAATAACATATATACAGATTACGCAAGACTGTAAATGATATCTGCCTCTGCAGTTACCTACAAAAAATAATCATTGAGTATCGCTTGTAAAATGACTTTCTTCAGTGCTACATAAAAGTGAAGCTCGGCGTTCATTCTAAAATATTAAAGTCAGTCATATATTCTTGGAGAATCGTTAGACAGTAAAGGTCATCAGCTAATAAGTCAAACTCGTTCCTCTCCAATACAGATTATTTATTTCTTCCTAAAGCGACTTATTATGTTCTTTACAGCGCTTAGGTGTCGTAGTACAGTCGAACTGCACTTCTTATTGTGGACCAGCTGTTCAAACGTTTACCACGTGAATGGGCTGTCAGTGTATCACCTTTGTTTGCCAGAGACTTTTCGCATGCACTGGCTTACACGGGTGGACGCAGAGTGTCGCATTTCGAAATATTAATTATTAGACACATTAAATTTTATGAGGAAAAAAATAGTTTTAAGAATTCTGGTTTACCGTCCGTTTCATTTCATTTATCGTAGTGTTGAAATTTTGGGGAAGATACATACTTATTACAGTAAGTATTATAGGATTACAGCTGCCGCCCACATTGGGTGTTATACCTATTGTACACACTACGACTGAAAATGCTATTCTTTTGCAATTTCTTCTGTTTGGTACGACGTCTGTAATATCGTTCCCGTATACTGCTGACAAAGATTAAGAGTATCAATGGAGTGAACCTGATGTAAAGTGCATGTCGTCAACATTAAACAGCAATTTTTATGCTATAAAAATATAACGGTGTTTGTTTGTGTTATGCGCTAACGCTGTAATTTTAATGTTACTCGTATTTGTCCGTTTTTTACACATATCTTTGTTAGTAACAGCGATTGTGAATAATTGTTGGTGCTACAGAAGCAAACTGAAATACATGGAAAGAGGAAAAGTTACATTTTTTAGGCAAGTACTTCCGTGTAAGTAACACAAAGACAAGCGAATTTATTGCCGAAGTGTGTTGACGGGAAAAATCCTGTTCTACACGTCTCAACGCTCACTCCATGGATTTTCCTGCTCTACGATTTTTGACAAAGATTATCACATTAAAGATCGAAGACACACAGATAGAGTCAAAGATTTTTATAAGTACAGTCAAATTTCCAGTGATGTCGAGTGCAGTCTGAGAAAAGGACACAAGTGAATGTTTACTGAAGATCGAAACGCAATGCCTTCCATCCGAAAGAAAGACTCTTTTGTACTGAAACAGAAAGACATCTGAACATATGTTATGTTATTATCAACAACACATGTTCCATCGAAAAGGTAAGATAATTTTCTAATTGAAACTGCCCTTTGTTAATGCTTTCCCTCCCGAAATTACAAGTGATACACACCAGAATTGTTTAACAGTTCGGACGCTATCCTGGTAATTGCTTATTGCTATGTGTCATTTCTGACGTTCACTCCGTGTTATTGTTAACTTCATTGCTGGATTCTGAGATTCACATTTCATCAAAAAAAACCCATATGTAATAGATTTTGCGAATTCTTATCGGTTTCAAAGAATTTTTACCTAAAGCAATAGTATAAAATGTATTTTAAAATGTAATACATTTTATAATAAAAGCCAGAATCGGTTTATCTTCGGCAGAGCTTAATAGGGACTAACTAAAAATAGAGGTATTTTGTAATCTACATGAACCTAAGAAAATTATTAGAGTCTATCTGGCGTTAAGTGAAATATTCCCTCCAAAAGTTACTTTGATGATCACATTACTGCCGGACTAAACAAATTTGCACATAACATAAGTTGCAGATTGTATTTCAGACTTAAATAAAAAAACAAAGGCGCCGAACGAGTGTTTAATTCGCAAAACAATACATTTCAGTAATATCACAAGAATTTAATGTTCAGTTATATCCATTTTCTGTAATTTACATTTCTTTAGATATGAGAGAAATATAATTTTATACACATTCCTAGATCTCTTGCAAATGGAAAGGTATTAAGAGTAACAATATAGCTGTCGAAGTTAGTATTGTACGCTATTTTTTTCTCATTTAGAAAGAGAAACGTGGATTTTGTGACTTGAAATATCGAAATTCAGAGTGTGCATTTGTTTTATTTGTTTGCCATTTAACTCAAATCTGTACTGAAAACGTTGGAGCCGTGACAAAAACTCACAAAGCAGAAATAGGAGTTGAGATGAAGGAGTCATCCAGTAATTCTGTTCACTGACACAGGAAATCACGGTAAAAACGTTTGGAGGATGTCCAGTTTGGCATTTGATTTCTGGGTGGAGCTACTCCAAGTATTTGTCGTCTATTTGCAATTCGACAGGTCATAAAAAAATCGGAAGTAGATCGCATTTTCTACTTCGCTAGAAAATATACAAGCAATATCAGTGGTGCTTGTATTTCGAAAAGCACGGCACGTCGAAAAGGTTTCTTTTTCATGGTCGATCAAGTAAGAGATTTTTCGGGAACATAATGTTTCGAGCTGCGTAATGAACCTATAGGCTAAATCGATAACACGTTTTCACAGCAGTAATCGTTGAGCAGAAACGTCTGCAAAGTTTATAATACTGTAGGAGCAATACAGTCAATACTGTTTATCTTTAGCTTATTTTAATTGGTCGTAGTCCACTATTTGTAAAGTTATTTCATATACAGTATTAGAATTTTTCATTGCATTTACCTGGATTGTAGAAAAAATACGTTCTTGGGAGGAATGATCTCATTCACATTGTTTGTTGCGTTATTTTGCGTTTCAGATATTGATAACTTACGCACAGTCACTTAATGAACTGTCATTTATCTCAGCAACATCTTAAGCACCTTCAGGCGTTGACGACACTGATGGCACACAAGCTGTGTGCTTGCACTTGAAGCTATTCACGGGAAAATCTGTCCTTTTTTAGTTTTTTATTGAAATTTATACTGATTTCTACCTAAGGTACCAATTTTTTTACCACGACTGCCAACGTCAATAGCTTACTGTTTTTGTTAATCTTGTTACAGAAAAAGTTGTCAATCCTATTATTTTATTTTTAAATGCAAACATTTTAGGTTACTGGTATCAAGTAAACTACAAGTGTACCGTTTAGCAGTTACAATTTTTTTTATTTCCACTACGTGTTTCACAGATTTAAACCTTCATCATCAGGTGGACTTATGTGAATTAATGACACAGATATGTGTTTTGAGTGAGACTTTGGGGTAAGCTGTAGCACTGTCTCTTTTTCTCGTTATGATTACATCACACGAAATTTTTAAACGCTGAAGTAAGCAAAGATGGCGTCACATAAATCCATCTCATGATGGAGGTTTAAACCTCTGAAATGCTTAGTGAAACTAAACTGTGACTCGTAAAAATAAACGCGTAGGACCAACCGATTATTTTATCTATCAATGAGCGTTTGTGGGCTTAAATTTAATGTTTAGTCTCAGTAATTGCATTACTTCATATACACTAAGAAACATTATAGTTACGCAGAATTTTGCTTTAACATGAAATTTCGTTATAGAAAAAAATGAAAAAAAAAATTACGTCCTGACGGAGCCAGTCAATCCAAGCTACTGCACTCTAATGCGTTTTCATATCTAGAAGCCATTTATAAATTCAGTTGATTCTGTTTCATCAGAGCTTTACACTAGTGTTTTACAAAGCTGTTCTGATGTATCCACGTACAACTTCCTAAAAACTCTTCAGATTTTGATGTTTTTCATTAGAGGCATGAGTGTTTTGCTGTTGGCTATATAGCGTTATGCACTTTAAACACATAGTATTGATTAGTTTCTTTCACTTTTTGGCACATTTCATTCCATACTCAAGCGTGAGCTGTGAAGCATTACCGAACGTTCGGACTCTTATTCATTTTTTAACCGCACCATAGCGAGATGACCGTAAGATAAGAAGGATGACCTTTAGAAATAATTGGGAGTGTATTTCTTGGTCCAGCTCTCAGTCAACATCTAAGAGAAACTTCTCTAAGATCTTGCACATAACCAGGGAATAATAATATCCAAGTCATCAATATGTACTTTAAGTAGTTGTTATTATTTGTGTGTGTACAATATATCAATTTACATCTACGAATGGACTTCCTATATCGCTGTTCATTGCATGAAGGCACGCATTTCGTACCATGGTTAGTCATTCCTTTCCCTGATTTACTCGCAAAAGGAGCGAAGGGAAAATGATTTCCTACGCAACGTGGATATGAAATTAGAATCGGGATGGTAACTGTAATCAAAGGAAGAAAATAAGAATATATCATAGCAGCAGAGTCGGTAACAGTAGAAGCGACGTAATTAGAAAGCTAATGGAAATGTGGAAGATTTCCCATGACCTTTTCGTCTCAGACTTCATTTTCGTAGTTGACATCTCCAGTCCCCAAAGAACGGACCACATTGCTTAGTCACTGTAGAGCAATGACATCACACATAACTACAGGGTACTGCATCGGTGATGGACTTGAATCAGATACTGCGTAAGCTCGATTTTCACATGCCCGGCAAATTTGCCTACGCATATCGCTTCACACACTTTCTCGATCGTGACAGTATGCTAACAGTGAATTAAAACTAAGCAAGGCAGGCTGCCGAATAGAAAAGTTAAAAGCTCTTTACGGTAACTTACTGGCATGAAGTCGTTTTCCCTATCACTATCAAAGAAATTCCTAGGTACCACTAATAATTTGTTAATACATCATTTTGCTTTCTTCTGCTCGCTTGCACCGTTTTCGATTTATTTATTTGTTCACTCAAAATATTCAGGGCAGCGGAAATAGTTTGGAAACCACCCCGTTTTCCAACTTCTACGAGGAAATGCTGTGCATTTAAAATCAGAGTTACTGAAGGGCAATGTCTTACAAAAAGTTCTGTTTGCTACCAAAGAAAATTATTTAGGGATTTATAACAGAAACGAAATGATCTACGTATTACCAAACCATATCCTCTGAACGTTTTGCATGCATGAAATATTGTTTACCGCGTTTTAACATGTCAATATCTACTTAACTTCCCCTGTTACGGAAATCTCATTCTAGCCTTCAATAATTTCTCTTTAATTTATTGCAATGTGGATCCCCAGCTTCCATAATTTGTTTAAAATGAAGACATGCTTTCAGCTGTTTGTTTTTTATTTTAAGATTACAACTCCTGCATTATGCCATTTTCATGCTTCTACAAAACACAATACGATGTAATGAGAACAATGTAAAGTGGGAATGACAAAAGTACAACCAATTTTGTAGTTGTCTGACATTGGTATGGGTAAAGATTTTGACCAAAGAGGTTTACGTTAGGCAGATATTACAACGTAACACGCACCTATCAAAGAGTGCCACTAGTCAATATTTCATTTGATGTACTGCGATGGATTATATATATGATGACAGGTTGACACTTAAAGTGTGTACTTATAATATAGGAGAGTAAATAACAACTGAGAAAATTTTTATTTCTCAGGTCTGTTTGTTCATTCAGAGTGGGTTTTGTGGTTATTTTTTTAAGGAGCAATAAATTTCAGTTTCTTCTAGAGCATCTATTAATCTGCCTTCCTCTGTAGTCATCTGAAATTTATAGCGCCTTCAAAGAACAACCATAATACATAAGGAATGAAGAAACAGAACTCAGAAATAGAAATTTTCTCGATTGTTTTAGACATTTAGTGTCATATATTACAAGTGCAGACTTTCAGCGACAATCAGTCGTATTACATAGGGTAACACTCATCTCATAAGAGATAATGCAAACGTGACGTCATTTTGACGCCACACGAAATATCGCCATATTCATTTTGGCTTATTTAGATGTTTTGTGTTATAACTTGCCGTATGTCGTTTCAAAACAACGGCGCATTGAATATGTATCACAAACACGTCACCATTAACACCATATTTAGTTAATAGCACATCAACGGTATAAACCTTGAAGAAAAAAACTGTAATAACCAAGACAGAAGACTCGGATCACATGACCAAGTGCTAGCGTAACGGATATTGTCGAAAGATGTATGCTCGCATCCCGCTATATGTAAATACTTTTTTTCATCTTAGCCTTCTTAACACATTATGGGACTTTCTTGTGAATTTAATAGAAGACATGTTATTAATATTTCTGACTGATTACAGAACGAAGGACGAAATAAATACTTAGTGATTGCTGAGTGAGTGGTTGGGCAAGAAATTAAGAGGAGAACTTTAATTACTGCAACTGAGACGAGCAAGAATAAAATTCATATCCTTCCTCTTCACAAATATTCGGCTCATCGTTTCCCAACACCTGGCAAAATTCGAGAGCATGGTTAGGCAGGAACCTAAGAGGACAGCTTTAATTCTTGCGAGTGAAACGAGCAGCAATAATTTTCATGTTCTTCTTGTCAGAAATATTTTTATTTTTATTTCCGAATATGTGGCACGAACGTACGAGGACAGCTTTAATTGCTGCTAGTGAAACGAGAATCAATGACGTTTACTATATTTAAATGCACTTCCAAAACCGGATTTCGTAAACTGATTTACCAATAACGCTTCTGGTTGGTCATGTAAACACTCCAAAATCGATTGTGCAAACCCGTTTCAAGGTGCCGATTTTCCACTTCTACAGTCTATTTTCGCTCCCACGTAACCGTACAACAGATCTTGAAACGTGCTTGAATTGTCAGGGTACATCTTGTTTTCAAACTAGTCTGCTAATATGAATGGAGTGACTTATTGTGCAGTGAAGGTGAAGCTCACATATTAGACTGAGCACAAAGCTGTCTACCTCCAATAAGTGAAGACAAATAGCTATTGTACTGACTAAATCAGAAACTGGAGCAGATGCCATATTTAACTTAGCTAGCAAATCTGCTTCAGCCCCTTACAAGTAAACAGGACGGCGAAAAACGGTTTCCGAAATTCGGTTTTCGTCTTTCGGAAGATGCGTCCCACGCAAAAGTAGCAAGCGTTACCACACTGCAGTACACGAAATGAATATTAACTAGTATCGCTGACTAGTTGTTCTTCGATGTGCATATTACGTTGTTATCTTTGTCTAACTTAAATCTATATGTCAAAATATTGTACGTGTACGAATGTTAATGAACTACAAAACTGGTTGTACGTATTGTCGTTCCCCTATTCAGTTGTTTTTGTTACGTTGTAATATGTTTTGTAGATGGTTGAAAATGGCATAATGCCGAAGTTGCAATCGTAAAATAAGACTCTTAACAGCTGAAAGCAAGACCACTTCAACTAAAAAAATGCTTTATTAATGTAAATAAAGTAAATTAATGTAATATCGTTGGGAGTAACCCAGCTTATTCACAACTTTTTACATATTTCAGAATAAGCATTTTATGCCAGTGAAGTAGTGTATACAGAGTGCAACAAAAATGTACGGCACAAATTGCAGGACAAATTCCTCACACGTAGAAATTACGTTGTATGGACATGGGGTCTGGAAACGCATTGTTTTCATGTTACAATTCATTTTCTCCAACTCATAAATCATCGGAAACACATACGAACAGATAACACCAGCATACCACATGCAACTCTTTCCCACAGAAGATGTTCAATATGCCCTCCGTGGTCATTCATAGATGGATCAATCCGCCGTCGTAGTAAATCTCGGATGCGCTGGTTCATCTCTGCAGTATTGCGTATGGTATCCAGCGTTCCATCATTATACGGCCACGGAGACTGTGAACATCTTTTACTGGGGTTCCGTACGCAAGCGCTTTCAAATGTCCCAACAAATTAAAGTCCAGTGAGTTCAGTTCCGCGTAACGTGGAGGCCAGGCAATTGCTCCATCTCTGCCTATCCATCTCTCACTGAATTTGTTATTTAGAAGCCGACGGACATTGACACTAACATGAGGAGGTGCTCTTCGTGCATGAAGTACATGTTTTGTCGCACAGCTAAAGGCACATCTGCTAGCAGACTAGGTAGAACATTCTCTACGAAATTATGATAAATTATGATAACATTGTCCGTTGAGCCTGGGTGGAAGACAGTGAGGCCCTACCAAACAGCCATCAACAATGCCAGCCTAAACATTGACAGAAGATCTTTGTTGATGACTTGTTTCAACAGTTGCTTGAGGATAGACGTCTGCTGATGATTGTAACGTACTACTCTTGTGTGTTTCCTGTGATTAATGAATTGGAGAAAATGAATTGCAACATTGAAAGAAGGTGTTTCCAAACTCAAGTTCATAAAACATAATTTCTTTGTCTGCATTTGAGGGATGCGTCCTGAAATTTTTGCCGTACATTTTTGTTGCACTTGTGTACGCCAGTAGGTTGTATGAAACGAGTGCAGTAAGACGTGTGGACGTAGACTAGAGTGACCAAACTATTTTCGGTGAAAACCGGGACACATTCACCCGGGTGCCATGGACACCTCATTCCACATGTACCCAGGTTTCTTAATTTTAAATATTAATGTTTTGTTGATACATTTTGTTAACCAGATTATTATAACCAATAAGAGGATACAAAACATTGATATAATATAGATTATCTGTATAATTAAAGACATTTAATAAACATATACAGTAATAAAATAATGTATTACGATTTTTAAAATTTTACAGCCATTCAACTTTTAATCAATAATATTAACATGAGCTTTAATATTACTGAGCACTTGTAGATGGAATTGGCTGTCCTTGGAGAAAAGGGTATTTTTCACTGCCTCTAGCCTTTTTGATCATGTTTTTGTTCTTTGAGACCCAGTGATAAAACTCGGCACAATCCATTTTATAGTTGTACAGGATCTGCAGGATTGCTTCAAGAGAGTCCACCTCCATTCTGTTTCATCAGTCCAATAGATATTCATGAGCGGAAATATTCTTTCCACATTGGCATTATGGGCTGGGATTGCAAATAAGTACCTTGCAATTATTACCAACTCAGAGTAATGCTGAAGCCAGTCTCAGCTTTTAAAACAACTCACCCACTTCTCATGACATACCAATAGTGTTTTTTTTTTTTTTTTTTCATCATTCCACTTGTGAAGACTTTCTTCAACAAAATTTGTCAGTATGCCGAACTGATCAAAGAGAATGGAATCATCGATTTCAATCTCTTTACTCTTCAAATAAGAAACTTTCCCCCTTTGGCACCCTTCAGTGACATCCAATCAAACATCGGCGATGAGGGTAAATATGAGGCGCTCCACTTGCTGAGATATTCTACACAAGTGTCATAAAACTTGTTAACTTCTTCTCTAAAACTCCTTTCCGCTGCTTCTGATACTTCTTCTCTTTTAAGGACAGATTTAACATTAAAAGAAATGAACTGCTATTCTCTCCTCTTAGTAACAGTTTCCAGAGTATTTTTCAAAACATCATTTACCTCTATTACACTTTTCGTGCTTCCCTCAATTTCCTTTATCCCATGCTGCAAAGTGCTAAGCTGACTGTGAATGAACCATAAGAAGGCTTCACTTAAAGGGTTACTGAAAAACTGAACCAATATTTTGGGGGCTTTGTCTTCATTTAGGAAAAAAATCTTTTAACGGTTCAAACAGGCGAATTACTCTTTCAACTGCTGGAAACAATGATAACCAGCGAGTTTTCGAGTGACACATTGCATTCATATATTCAGTTCCCACATAATCACAGAACTCCTTAACCCTCTCTGTTCTAACAGCATATATGTAAAAGTGTGAGTATACCTTCATGACGATAGTTTCAACATCACAGCTTAAACTGTCAGCAGATGTCTGCACGCTATTGTGTAAAACATGTGCAGGGCACCCTATGCCTTCAATGTTTTCATGCAATGTTGCCTTTAATTCGGTAAATACGTTGCATTTGCCTTGTCTTTTTAAACCACCAAAGTTTGTGTTGGTGTTGTCTCTACAAAATGCCACACATTTATTTCTCTCAAGATAAAATATTTCGATAGTATTCATACAAAATCTTGAAATTTCGTCAGATGTTTCATTAGGTAGGGAACTCACATTCAACAGTTTGGTCTGAATTCCCTGATCAATATCCATAAATTGAACAACAAACGGAAATATTTTAGTGGCCTTATGATTGCTGGCATCAGTGGATATCCCGTAGAAAGAAGACTTTTTGATGTATTCAAGGCTTTCCTTTACACTCTAATGAGCAATAACTCCTTTCACTAAGGATGACACTTTAGTTCTTGCTGAACTAAACTTTTTCGCAATCATTAAACATAATGCTGTTAAGCATATTAGTACAATCACTAGATCTATAAGTTTGGTGATGTTTTACCGTGTGGTAGGCTAGTGTAAGCTCGGCTGCTTGAACTTTCGTCTCTTCACTTGACTGATGTTTCACAAAATAATTTTGTAGAGTTTTACTGCAGCTCGGTGAACTGTATCTGTTAATGTGTTTCTTTGACCTGATGTGATCAACTATGTCGGAACGTCCACCATGACTTATACTAATAAAACAGTTACATACGGAACACTCTGCTTCGTAATCAAAACGACCTTTCTTAATGAAATTCCATTCCTTGGAATAACAGTCACTGAACTTGCAGGCACGTTTCGGCATTGCGTTTTACACTAGTGCAGGAAAAATACCACTAATATGAGAAAAATCTATTGCAGTTTGTCTGACAATACAACTACTACACTGTTCTGACAATGAGTGTGTGAGTAAGTGGCGCGACAATCGCACGGTTTCATAGCTCTGTTACAATAATGCAACTTACTACTTGTTGGCCAAAGTACCGCTCAAAGTAAATTATTGCCCGAGTGTATCAATACTTATACTGTGATTACTGGTATGGAACAATGGAAGTTTTAGACAAATAAGCTAAAATATATTAATTTCTTGTGTTGTATATCCTTTAATATACAGAAATCACAAAAATTTGAGAAGGTTTCGCGAAATGTATTTAAAAACTGAATTCCGGGGCTTTTGAGCGTCCCGAAACAAATTTTCGGGACACCGGAACACAGGGATGAAAACCGGTACAATCGCGGTTTTCCGGGACGTCTGGTCACCCTAACGTAGAGACGTGACAGAATGGCAGAGGGTGGCTATCGTGTTTGGAGGTGCTCATAGCCACATCAGTTTGTTAATATGTAAACGAGGAATGCTCTGCTTATCTACAACAAATGCTGTACCGCTCATATCTGTGTATCACGGCATAAGAAAAGTGGGCGTAGAAAGATCAGGGCCACTCTTTGTCAATGACAGTCGGTTTTAAATCCAAAGTAAATTGCTACTCTCAGCGCATGCAGGTCCATATTAACCAGTTTCCGAGCGTAAGTCGTGAAACTTCTGGAACCGTTCCTCATAGCAGCAAATAAAGCTGCATATCTTCAGTGGGCCAAACAAGATACACTATGGGATCAAAAATTTCCGCACGCCAGGCCGAAAATGACTTACAAGTTCGTGGCGCCCTCCATCGGTAATCCTGAAACTCAATATGGTGTTGGCCTACCCTTAGCCTTGATGACAGCTTCCACTCTCGCAGAAATACGTCCAATCAGGTCCTGGAAGGTTTCGTGTGGAATGGCAGCCCAATCTTCACGGAGTGCTGCACTGAGGAGAGGTATCGATGTCGGCCGGTGAGGCCTGGCGCGAAGTCGGCGTTCCAAAATATCCCAAAGGATTCAGATCAGGACTCTGTGCATGCCAGTCTATTACAGGGATGTTATTGTCTTGTAACCACTCCACCACAGGCTGTGCATTGTGAACAGGTGCTCTACAGTGTTGAAAGATGCATTCGCCATCCCCGAATTGCTCTGTAACAGTGGGAAGCAAGAATGTGCTTAAAACTTCAACGTAGGCCTGTGCTGTGACATCGCCACGCAAAACAACAAGGGGTGCAAACCCCGCCATGGAAAACACGACCACTTCATAACACCACCACCTCCGAATTTTACTGTTGGCACTACATACGGTGGCAGACGACGCTCACCGGGCATTCGCCATACCCACGCCCTACCATCGGATCGCCACATTGTATACCGTGATTCGTCACTCCACACAACGTTTTTCCACTGTTAAGCCGTCCAATGCTTACGCTCCTTACACCAGGCGATGCGTAGTTTGACTTTACCGGCGTGATGTGTGGCTTATCAGCAGGCACTCGACCATGAAATCCAAGTTTTCTCACCACCTGCCTAACTGTCATAGTACTTAGAGTGGTTCCTCAAGCAGTTTGGAATTCCTGTGAGATGGTCTGGATATATGTCTGTCTATTACACATTACAACCCTCTTCAACTGTCGGCGGTCTCTGTCAGCCAACAGACGAGGACGTCCTGAACTCTTTTGTACTATACGTGTCCCTTCACGCTTCCACTTCACTATCATATCGGAAACAGTGGACCTAGGAATGTTTAGGAGTGAGAAATTTCTCATACAGACGTGTGACACAGGTGACACCCAATCGCCTGACCATGTTCCAAGTCCGTGAGTTCCGCGGATTGCCCCATCCTGCTCTCTCACGATGTCTAATGACTCCTGAGGTCCCTGACATCTTTTGGGATATCTGGATACTTTTGTTCAAATAGTGTAGATGCTGATCATTAGCTGACAGGAGGTGTATTGTGTGATCAGACGAGTCACGATTTTGCCTCTTTTCAAACGGTGGTAGGCGTCGAGTCCACCGATGGGCAAATGGAGTGTTTAACTAACTGAATTAGACGAGTTAGTGCAGTTCAGGACGGAGGTGGTTCTGTGATCTTCCGCTGGTGATCTCGTTCCATGACTTGAATCTACTCATGCAGGTGATGGTGAACGTGAACCAAGATGTTTATTTCAGCATCCTCAGTGACCAAGTGTTCCCAATTTTTCTGCATCTCCATTACGACTTTACTGTGGACACTCGCGTCTTCCACTTGCAGGCATCCTACAGTTCCTAGACTGGTCAGCTAAATCATCCTACGTTAATCACATAGGAAACGTCTCCGACTATTTAGATCAACAGGTAAAGCGTACATATCGAGATACTCGAAGCTGGGTACCTCTAAGCATTCTAATGGTTATGGAGTGGCATCAGCTGAATATAATATATATGAAGCGCTCCATCTTCCTTACCGAACTGCAGATATGTTTAAGTTTTACACTTTACCAGAATGAAAAATTCTTCTACCATAGCATAAATAGGCGAATAAGTCCTGGGAAAGTTTGGGGTACAAAAGAAGGGAATTAACTTTTCAACTTACCTGGCAGCTACAGAAACTCTTAAATCACAATATCTTGACATATTCACGCTTTTTTACTTGTTTCTATTAGAGCCATGTCATATAATATAAAACACAATGTCAAGTAAAGTAAAATGAGACGTGATGTCACCCCCCCAGGAACAGATCCACCCCAAAAAATTTTATCCCCCCAGAAAAACTGTTTTAGCTGTTACGTGTATGCTCTTCAGCAATATGGTATTATATATTGTTTGCTCCCCCCCCCCCCCCCCCAATGAACCGTGGACCTTGCCGTTGGTGGGGAGGCTTGCGTGCCTCAGCGATACAGATAGCCGTACCGTAGGTACAACCACAACGGAGGGGTATCTGTTGAGAGGCCAGACAAACGTGTGGTTCCTGAAAAGGGGCAGCAGCCTTTTCAGTAGTTGCAGGGGCAACAGTCTGGATGATTGACTGATCTGGCCTTGCAACATTAACCAAAACGGCCTTGCTGTGCGGGTACTGCGAACGGCTGAAAGCAAGGGGAAACTACAGCCGTAATTTTTCCCGAGGGCATGCAGCTTTACTGTATGATTAAATGATGATGGCGTCCTCTTGGGTAAAATATTCCGGAGGTAAAATAGTCCCCCATTCGGATCTCCGGGCGGGGACTACTCAAGAGGACGTCGTTATCAGGAGAAAGAAATCTGGCGTTCTACGGATCGGAGCGTGGAATGTCAGATCCCTTAATCGGGCAGGTAGGTTAGAAAATTTAAAAAGGGAAATGGATAGGTTAAAGTTAGACATAGTGGGAATTAGTGAAGTTCGGTGGTAGGAGGAACAAGACTTCTGGTCAGGTGACTACAGGGATATAAACACAAAATCAAATAGGGGTAATGCAGGAGTAGGTTTAAAAATGAACAGGAAAATAGGAATGCGGGTAAGCTGCTACAAACAGCATAGTGAACGCATTATTGTGGCTAACATAGATACGAAGCCCACACCTACTACAGTAGTACAATTTATTACGCCAACTAGTGCTGCAGATGACGAAGAAATTGAAGTAATGTATGATGAAATAAAAGAAATTATTCAGATAGTGAAGGGAGACGAAAAGTGAAGGAAAGTGAAGGAAAAGGGAGAGAAGGAAACGTAGTAGGTGGATATGGATTGGGGCTAAGAAATGAAAGAGGACGCAGCATGGCACAATTTAATCATAGCTAACACTTGGTTCAAGAATCATAAAAGAAGGATGTATATATGGAAGAACCCTGGAGATACTAAAAAGTATCAGATAGATTATATAATGGTAAGACAGAGGTTTAGGAACCAGGTTTTAAATTGTAAGACATTTCCAGGGGCAGATGTGGACTCTGACCACAATCTATTGGTTATGACCTGTAGATTAAAACTGAAGAAACTGCAAAAAGGTGGGAATTTAAGGAGATGGGACCTGGATAAACTGAAAGAAACAGAGGTTGTACAGAGTTTCAGGGAGAGCATAAGGGAACAATTGACAGGAATGGGGGAAAGAAATACAGTAGAAGAAGAATGGGTAGCTTTGAGGGATGAAGTATTGAAGGCAGCAGACGATCAAGTAGGTAAAAAGACGAGGGCTAGTAGAAATCCTTGGGTAACAGAAGAAATATGGAATTTAATTGGTGAAAGGAGAAAATATAAAAATTCAGTAAATGAAGAACGCAAAAGGGAATACAAACGTCTCAAAAATGAGATCGACAGGAAGTGCAAAATGGCTAAGCAGGGATGGCTGGCGGACAAATGTAAGGATGTAGAGGCTTATCTTACTAGGGGTAAGATAGATACTGTCTACAGAAAAATTAAAGAGACCTTTGGAGAAAAGAGAACCACTTGTATGAATATCAAGAGTTCAGATCGAAACCCAGTTCTAAGCAAAGAATGGAAAGCAGAAAGGTGGAAGGAGTATATAGAGGGTCTATACAAGGGCGATGTACTTGAGGACAATATTATGGAAATGGAAGAGGATGTAGATGAAGATGAAATAGGAGATACGATACTGCGTGAAGATTTTTACAGAGCACTAAAAGACCTGAGTCGAAACAAGGCCCCCGGAGTAGACAACATTCCATTGGAACTACTGACGGCCTTCGGAGAGCCAGTCCTGATAAAACTCTACCATATGGTGAGCAAGATGTATGAAACCGGCGAAATACCCTCAGACTTCAAGAAGAATATAATAATTCCAATCCCAAAGAAAGCAGGTGTTGACAGATGTGAAAAACAGAACAATCAGTTTAATAAGCCACAGCTGCAAAATACTAACACGAATTCTTTACAGACGAATGGAAAAGCTAGTAGAAGCCGACCTCGGGGAAGATCAGATTGGATTCCGTAGAAATACTGGAACACGTGAGGCAATACTGACCTTACGACTTATCTTAGAAGAAAGGTTAAGGAAAGACAAAACTACGTTTCTAGCATTTGTAGACTTAGAGAAAGCTTTTGATAATGTTGACTGGAATACTCTCTTTCAAATTCTAAAGGTGCAGGGGTAAAATACAGGGAGCGAAATGCTATTTACAATTTGTACAGAAACCAGATGGCAGTTATAAGAGTCGAGGGACATGAAAGGGAAGCAGTGGTTAGGAAGGGAGTGAGACAGGGTTTTAGTCTCTCCCCAATGTTATTCAATCTGTATATTGAGCAAGCAGTAAAGGAAACAAAAGAAAAATTCGGAATAGGTATTAAATTCATGGAGAAAAAATAAAAACTTTGAGGTTCGCCGATGACATTGTAATTCTGTCAGAGACAGCAAAGGACTTGGAAGAGCAGTTGAATGGAATATATAGTGTCTGGAAAAGAGGATATAAGATGAACATCAACAAAAGTAAAACGAGGGTAATGGGATGTAGTCGAATTAAGTCGGGTGATGCTGAGGGAATTAGGTTCGGAAATGAGACACTTAAAGTAGTAATGGAGATTTGCTATTTGGGGATCAAAATAACCGATGATGGTCGAAGTAGAGAGGATATAAAATGTAGACTGGCAATGGCAAGGAAAGCGTTCCTGAAGAAGAGAAATTTGTTAACATCGAGCATAGATTTAAGTGTCAGGAAGGCTTTTCTGAAAGTATTTGTATGGAGTGTAGCCATGTATGGAAGTGAAACATGGACGATAAATAGTTTGGACAAGAAGAGAATAGAAGGTTTCGAAATGTGGTGCTACAGAAGAATGCTGAAGATTAGCTGGGTAGATCACATAACTAATGAGGAGGTATTGAATAGGATTGGGGAGAAGAGAAGTTTGTGGCTCAACTTGACCATAAGAAGGGATCGGTTGGTAGGACATGTTCTGAGGCATCAAGGGATCACCAATTTAGTATTGGAGGGCAGCGTGGAGCTTAAAAATCGTACAGGTAGTCCAAGAGATGAATACACTAAGCAGATTCAGAAGGATGTAGGTTGCAGTAGGTACTGGGAGATGAAGAAGCTTGCACAGGATAGAGTAGCATGGAGTGTTGCATCAAACCAGTCCACATCTGCCCCTGGAAATGTCTTACAACTTAAAACCTGGTTCCTAAATCTCTGTCTTACCATTATATAATCTATCTGATACCTTTTAGTATCTCCAGGTTTCTTCCACGTATACAACCTTCTTTCATGATTCTTAAACCAAGTGTTACCTATGACTAAGTTGTGCTCTGTACAAAATTCTACTAGGCGGCTTCCTCTTTCATTTCTTAGCCCCAATCCATATTCACCTACTATGTTTCCTTCTCTCCCTTTTCCTACACTCGAATTCCAGTCACCCATTACTATTAAATTTTCGTCTCCCTTCACTATCTGAATAATTTCTTTTATTTCATCGTACATTTCTTCAATTTCTTCGTCATCTGCAGAGCTAGTTGGCATATAAACTTGTACTACTGTAGTAGGTGTGGGCTTCGTATCTATCTTGGCCACAATAATGCGTTCACTATGCTGTTTGTAGTAGCTTACCCGCATTCCTATTTTCCTATTCATTATTAAACCTACTCCTGCATTACCCCTATTTGATTTTGTGTTTATGACCCTGTAATCACCTGACCAGAAGTCTTGTTCCTCCTGCCACCGAACTTCACTAATTCCCACTATATCTAACTTTAACCTATCCATTTCCCTTTTTAAATTTTCTAACCTACCTGCCCGATTAAGGGATCTGACATTCCACGCTCCGATCCGTAGAACGCCAGTTTTCTTTCTCCTGATAACGACATCCTCCTGAGTAGTCCCCGCCCGGAGATCCGAATGGGGGACTATTTTACCTCCGGAATATTTTACCCAAGAGGATGCCATCATCATTTAATCATACAGTAAAGCTGCATGTCCTCGGGAAAAATTACGGCTGTAGTTTCCCCTTGCTTTCAGCCGTTCGCAGTGCCAGCACAGCAACGCCGTTTTGGTTAATGTTGCAAGGCCAGATCAGTCAATCATCCAGACTGTTGCCCCTGCAACTACTGAAAAGGCTGCTGCCCCTCTTCAGGAACCACACGTTTGTCTGGCCTCTCAACAGATACCCCTCCGTTGTGGTTGCACCTACGGTACGGCCATCTGTATCGCTGAGGCACGCAAGCCTCCCCACCAACGGCAAGGTCCATGGTTCATGGGGGTGGGGGCTGATTCTATTATACAGCATTTTTTCGAAAAGCATATATATTGTGCCAAGTAAAATAATGGTTCAGTAGCTTTAATGTTTGTTATTTGCCTACTTGGTTTTAAGATAGAAATGATTTTTGCTACTTTCAAATCTGCTGTTTTGACCATGTAACGAGCGTGGCAACTAATTACCCTTAAACATCAGTATAGAGGGACATGCAGTAAGAGCTCTGCTCCCCCGGAGGTTAATAACAACTTTCAAGCGTGCTCCTGCTTCCCTAAGCTACGTGAAGAACTATGTGGATGCACTATCTGGGATACTACCCCCAAAATCAGCGGAAAATCGTGATTACCACCGACTACCACAATTAAAGCAGCAGAGATGAGAACCACTATGCGGAGTCTCCAATATGCTTACCAACAAATGGAATAAACAATCATTATCACAACGGATTCCGGATCAGAGCACAGTCTTCTGAGGCATTTCAACAGATAAAGAAGTATCAACCAGCTGGCTATCCTGCTAACATTACTTCACAATCGTCTGTAGGGCTTCAGTCACTGCCGGATAATGTCATGTGGCGGTAATAAAGAAAACTTTGGCTAAAGATGCCAATCACAATGAAGAAATCGGTCATTGTTTAATTCCAATTACAATGTCCAGCGAACAATTGGAGTTTCACCCAGAAAAGTGCCAAACACAAATTGTCAGGTGTCCTCGAGAAACTTAAAGCTACTAAACCATTATTTTACTTGCCACAATATGTGTATATTTTTCGATAAAATACTGTATAATAGAATCAGCCCAAAATTATCCAAAACATGTCTGCTGAACTGGCAAGATTTGTCCGAACCACATCTGCACCGAACAGATTCTCTCACTAAAAACTTTTTTTGAAGTCGCATTTCAAATGACTGATGCTGTCCGGGGTGGCCGAGCGGTTCTAGGCGCTACAGTCTGGAACCGCGCGACCGCTACGCTCGCAGGTTCGAATCCTGCCTCGGGCACGGATGTGTATGATGTCCTTAAGTTAGTTAGGTTTAACTAGTTCTAAGTTCTAGGGGACTGATGACCTTAGAAGTTAAGTCCCATAGTGCTCAGAGCCATTTGAACTATTTTATTCGTAAACTCTCATTTGCGAGATCAGTTAAAACTGATCCATGTCTTGCCAAATTCTGTAGCAATGTAATTAACGGTGAAGTTTTTAGTGAACTTGGAAATCCACCTTTGATGTGAAGCTTCTATTAAAGCGTATAAAATGTACTGTGAAAGCAGTAGAGTTGTTTATTTGACTGTATTAAATTATCTGAAGTCAATTTACGAGGGCTATTGGGAAAGTAATGTCCGATAGGTTGCGAAATGGAAACGACTGTGAAAATCCAAACAAGCTTTGCACAGATGTGTTGGGCAGCCGATCGCATCGCATCGCTATTTTCAGTTCTGAGCACATAGTGAGCAAGTGAAGATGCCTAGAACAATGATGTCTCCTGCCATGCATGCGTGCCCACTGAGAGGTTTCATTTGATTCCATGCAACCCCATATAACTCACGCATTTCCCTCTTCATTGGCAATTCTCGCCCGCACACTGCAGGGGTAATGAGGACGCCACTGCAGCGTTTTCGATGGGAAGTGTTTGATCACCTACTATATAGTTCGGATAGGCTCCCTCTGATGTTCATCTTTAATCACTTGAACCGCTATCGATAAAGACAAGAATTTGGCACAGACAGCGAACGGCGAACCGACGAAGAGAAGTGGAGGAAAGCGCAGGCGATGCCTTCTATGACGAGATTACTGGAAATTTGAGACACCGCTACAAGAGTGGAGAAGTAGATGGCAGGTGTACCAGACTGTTGCTGGTAAAACATGGTTGATTTCTCCAGTGGTTTCCATTTCGCGACCGACCGGATCTGACTTTCCCAGTAGCCGTTGTAATAGCGTAGGATGTAAGGATCGCCTCAGATGGCATTTCTTGAAAATATTTCATCAGTCGTCTTCACGAGGCAGAGTGCACCGAGTTTGCGCAGTTTCATCAAGAAATGAGCTCCTAGCAATGCCATGGATCAAATCTGAGGCCTGCGTGCGATAGATATGCTGACAGTTCAGCTATGGAGTAGGACGCTTAGAAATTTTATCAGTTCGGAAAAATGTAGAGACAGCGTACAGATTGGTTTATCTCGACGTGAAAATAGCTTCTGGCTGTACAAATTCTTGATTTTTGAGGGTAGGCAAAGCGAAGTGACTAAGCTGGCTGTGTTGTGGATATCATTATATACAACTGGGATCCAGTCTGGTAACGAACCGACGAGACTGGAATCCGATCGAAGTAGAACTTTGCCCGCACCCACAACTTCCGGGCATCTCAGTGGACAGCAGTGTGCACGGTTGCACGCTAACGGCGCGCCTGGCCCATCTTATCTGCACGGCATCCTGCAGTGTCACCAACACGTGCGCCTGTGATAGCGCGCGCGGGGTTCGTCTTCCCTTCCCTTCCCTTCTCTGCACCTCTCTTCAGGCTCTTGCGTTCGCGTCTCAGACTGGAATAGGTTCTTTAGAATCTTCCCTACCGCAAAAACATCGAGTAAGCCATTTCACGATGGTTCCACGTGAACCAGTGAATAGTGTAGATCTTCAGCACATGGGCCAAGTGCTGCCAATGACCTGCTAGTAGAGTCGATTACTGTGGTCTTCTAATTTCTCTTAATGGTCGTTAGAAACGATTCACAGGTCCAGGTCATAATGAGGTACCAGCAGAGCTCAGCTGTGGCAGAACCGTAGAGTGAAAATGAAAGATGAACTTCTCAAAATTATGATCTGTTATTACGATTAGGTATCTATTCCAAATGATTCTGTAGAAAATTAGGTAGTACTCTTTCTTGAACAATGGAACACGATAGACTTCTCCAATTACGTAGCGATAGACCTAATTCCCCATGCAGTAAAAGTACGCCAAGGGAAAAAGTAAGAAAAGGCAAAATACAGCTAAAAGCTGAAGTAAATCTCCCTAAAGTTGAAATTTAATACTAATACTGACAACGCCTTTACTTATTTACATCATTTGATATGGCAAACTGGAAGACACTCTTTATGATCTTGAAAGATACAGTATACACATGGATTGGAAAGGCAGAAAAATTAAACACATTAAAAACCAAAGTGTGACGATAGAGATTAATGACATACCGATTGGGGAGAAGAGAAGGTTGTGGCACAACTTGACAAGAAGAAGGGATCGGTTGGTAGGACATGTTCTGAGGCATCAAGGGATCACCAATTTAGTATTGGAGGGCAGCGTGGAGGGTAAAAATCATAGAGGGAGACCAAGAGATGAATACACTAAGCAGATTCAGAAGGATGTAGGTTGCAGTAGGTACTGGGAGATGAAGAAGCTTGCACAGGATAGAGTAGGATGGAGAACTGCATCCAACCAGTCTCAGGACTGAAGACCACAACAACAACAACAGTAGACACATTACATTCGTAGTGCCTCGCCATTATACCAATTACTCGCGGCAGACAATCCACCGAATCCTGTAAGAGTTCAGGCAATTCGCGTGAATCCGCACTGACGAAGGTTGTCAGCCAGTTAGCCTTAACTATATGAAGATGTCATCTGCTCTTTCTGACATGTCCGAAAGAGCGGATGATATTTTCATACTGTCTATAGTCTGTAGTTGAATGTCACCTCCAAGTAATATTATGTGGTCTCGTTACTTCCGCACTACTGCGAGTAGATCTTCTTTGCATTTTAATTTAATCGTGCCGGAAAACAAGTATCATATAATCAAAACAGTACATAGATAATTACACTGTAGGAAATACTGCAACCATCACAAGTTTCTTTGTAATGGTTTTATTGTACTGTTACTAGTTTCTGGCCTGAGACCATCATCAGATGGTAGCTTTGACTTCTTTGCAAATTTTACATTTGTGCCCTAAAATATAACAAATTTTTTGTAGTTGCATAGATTACAAAAGGCTTTATATTTGCATCCTAAAATACAAAAAAGGTTTTGTGATTATATACCTATACCCTTATACTATATATGCTCTATACATTGTACTTACTTCATGAAAAGAAAAGCTCTCCTTGCGTATTGTACGACAGAGGTTTGATTTTCCTCTATGTTCCATGCTGATCAATTAACTGAACTGAATACAAGGTGGCGGACACATTTGTTTGCACCAACTGGTGATTTGATGTGCTGAAGCATGTGATATGTGTAAAAATATCTGGAGCTACTGTAGAGGAACTTCTTTGTCGTACAGATAAGTTTGCACAGTTATACATTTTATTAATTAGGTTTGAAAGATAGTGGTAACGGTCAGTGAAGAATTTTTCTCTGTTAATTAATCATTATTTCTCTCATTTCAAATTAAAGGAGCTATATGAAATTTTGAAAGTTCATTTAGTTTTTTAATTCTAGTTGGCCATTCTGGATGCTGTCAGATTTATTGTATATGTGGTTATATATTTCTAATTCTTCTAACAAAATCATCTGCACTCCTGTTTCTGTAACATTTAATATCTCTGTTTTCTTCGATACTTATCTCTGTGTTTCCGTTTAGGGCCAAATGAGCAACGAAAGTTGACTTACATAGCTTGTTGAGCTTGAGACCATTAATCTGTTCTAACCAAACTGGATAAAATAACACAGATAATTTCAGTCTGGTACTTCAAGTACTAAAAGCTTTGTACAGACAGATGTTACGTAGTCGCATTTTAAATGCTGTATGACCAATATTTAGCCGTTTCACAGGCTTCGTGGGTTACTGAAATAATTTCTACTTGGAAGCACGTAGTTAGACAGAGCATTGCAGATGGGGGGATGATCCGTGGTGTGTTCTTCTCCGCATTCGCACAAGATGCAGTCCCAAGAAAATCCCCACTTCTTCAGGTTTGTGGTGTACCTGCCGACTCCAGATCGTAGCCTGTTGAGCGTTCTCCATGTCAGTCAGATTTCTCACCCGGTACCATCCATTCTGTGATGTTGCGATTTGGTTACGGCAGGAGTTTTGTATGAATGCTGAAGGTTGTTCAGTGAAGGTTTCTGCAGTATGGAGGAAACTTCCACTTGCTTGAGGGGGCAGTTGTTGCTGAGTATCCATTCAAGTAATGGGTCTCTAGGTTCCTTGATTTGTATCTTCCTAGTCGCGCGGTAGATTCTCGGCGGATGTCCGGGGATGGGATAGTTGCTACGCCGTAGATGTTTAGAAGTGATCTCAGGCAGCCTTGTGATGATTCTGCAGGTCTCGTTTAAAGCAACTTAAGCCTGTCTGGTACGACCGGGGCTGCACCAGACAGTACAAACAAATTCTGCTTCAGAGTAACAGAGGGCAAAGACTGATGTTCTCATAATACGAGACTGTTTCTTTGAATGACTCTAAGACTGTCACAGTGAAGTCAGGAGCCCGGGAAAAACGTCCAACAGTTAAGCTCATTTCACCTAGACCAGTTATAAGCGCCCAGATAGCTTCAAAGTCAGGTTCAAATTCTGCCTCGATAAAGATAATATTTTTGTCGGCTGCAATGAACACTCCCCTTCCTATGGCATGTAATCTGTCTTTCCGGCATACGTTTCATGACTCGCTAAATATTTAGAGTTTTCACTTGTGGTTTCAGCCAGCTCTAGGTCTCGAGAATAATTTGAGCGCGATAAATTTCTGGAGTGCAGTAAATTCGGGAACTTAGGCGATAAAATTTTGACAGTCGAAGTGTCTTTACTTTGAACACGGTCTGATTTCGCTATCTGTGTGCCGTGCCGATGGACGAGCGTTCGTCAGAATACCTCAGACTACCGCCTTTTTTTCTTTCTTCCTTTTTAAACCACATAGTCATCATTCTTCACCACTTTGGCCAGCCGCCAGTATGAACTGGATTCCCCTCAGAATTAAAGCGACCGGTGTCATTGGTGGCGACGTGGGCCACAACTTGCAGACGGCTGCACCCTGCACATTCAGTAGCCGGCAGACGGGGCTGCTTCCCCTCGTATGACATCCCCCGGCAGAAATAACTGCGTGCATATTGGATTTCTTTCTTAATCTGACTGATATTTCCCTAAGCACCTCCATGGTGAGTTTAACAGTGGAGCTTCCGATAACCGACAAATCCCTCCCCCCATGTGCCTGCTCCGACCTTGCTGAAGGAGTAATCCACCTGTCCACGCAAAGGGTGAGTGAGTGTGGCCACGTTGCCACCCTCCAGATTGACCCTCCACCTCGAGTGATACGAAGGCGTTACCATGCGTTTCGCCAGATGCTCCGCCGCAGCTACATCCTGAAGCAGCTGCATCAATACATCTGACCGTGGCCAAAGCTGTTAGAAGACTGCGGTCAGCTTCTCCTGCGTCCACACACAGCACGCACCCATTTCGTCCATATCAGCCCGACTAACTTAAGAAATAAACTATAGAAACACACAGAGGAAACTAAATATGCAATTTGCTACCCACCAGACGTGTCATCAATGGAGGCCGACGCCTTAGTAGACTGTGTTGCAGGCCGTTCAAAAGAAATGACAGTTGTCCTGCGTAGTTCCTGGATATTTAATTTACAGTTACAAAAACACGAGATTACAACTGAGAACCGATTTAAGAATTAAAATACGAAGAATACACAGAAACAAAGAGAAAGCTTTTTTTTTTGCGTAACAGACGACAACTGGTACTGATTGACTGATTGGGCTGGGGCTGAAATGTACGGCTGCTGACTCTTCAAAACAAACAAATGAATGACAACTGCGTTACAGACTGCCTGAATCTATACTTTACTGTTTCATAAACGCAAGATTACACATCTGGAATAGATGAACGTAGCCCGCATCTCGTGGTGGTGCGGTAGCGTTCTCGCTTCCCACGCCCGGGTTCCCGGGTTCGATTACCGGCGGGGCCAGGGATTTTCTCTGCCTCGTGATGGCTGGGTGTTGTGTGCTGTCCTTAGGTTAGTTAGGCTTAAGTAGTTCTAAGTTCTAGGGGACTGATGACCTAAGATGTTAAGTCCCATAGTGAAAAAAAAAATAAAGAAAAAAAAGATGAACGCGCACGGAATTAAAGAATCATGTATCCAGCTTCAGTCAGCCAATGACGACCCTTTCTTGTATGAAACTTAATACGAAGTACAGTGTCATCAGCAAATAATCATCGTTTCCTGCCAACCCTATCCAGCATATCGCCAAAGATTTGGAACTCAGACGCCCTGATGTATCCCAGTAGTATTGTGTACAAGTGACACTGCCTTCCACAAAACGAGCACCAAGAACCCTTGCACCTTGCAGCTTCCAAATGTCCCACAAATGGAAGTCTAGAGGGCTTAAATCCGGAGTGTGACATTTAGTAGCCGACGGGCGTCGACAATGAGATGCAATAGCTCCATCATGCGTAAAATAAAAATTTCTCTCCCTGATAAAGGTGTATCCTCTAGCAGACCAGGTAGAGTGTTTCTCGTGATTAATGTACAAGGATTATTTACAGGAAATGAGTTCCAACATGAGAAGAAAGTGTTTCCGCTTCATTCCATGTAACAAACTTTCGTCTTCTGTATGTAAGGAAAGTGACGTGAATTTTCAGCAGAATCGTTTTGTTAACCCTTAAGTGAATTCATTGGTTCCCTCGTAATAGTCTTTGACAACTAACTAGTAGGTCGCGTGACGTCCTTCGATAATAATCGAAGACGGTCGAGGTCGATGCATATTCCTCGACTCAAAGCACCCAGCATGTAATGTTCAAGGACCCTAATGACGTCTTTCGAAAAATTACTATGTACTCTCACTGCTTCTAGTTCAAGTAATGCAACAAGTTTTCGAAACAAACCGTTAAACATCAAAATGACGTTCAAAAGGAACAGCGTCGAAATTTAGCATAGAATTATTCTGTAGTAATATATTATCAAAAAACATAGGCTAACTTCTGAGGATAATTTTAGAGTAATCATCATCACTTTCCTGCTGTATTAGCAGGTCCTTTGATTTTCCACTTTCTGTGATCTATTGCTTCCTTTTTAATGTTGCTTCACGTGCTGTCATCCTGCAAATCATCCAGGATCTGATATCTCGTCCTTCCTCGCCTCCTTTTTCCTTCAACTTATTTCTCTAAGAGCTTTTTAAGCCTTTCGAACTTCCTTAATGTATGTCCAATCCAGTTTCTTTTTCTTATTTTTATTATATCTTTTAATTACCTTTGCTCTCCAACTCTTTTCAGTACCTCCTCTATTTCCGCTCTATTCATCCAACTTATTCTTTCTACTCTCTGCTATGTTTACTTCTCGAAAGCCTCCGCCTTGCTCTATCCTTCTACCTCACTGTCCACATTTCAGCGCCATGTAGAAGGACACTCCATCCGAAAAATTCTGTTCGTCTTTTCCTCAAATCTGTCTCAATATTGCTACAGAAAACTCTCACTTTCTTACACAATGCCCCTTTCGCCATTTATATCCCGATTTTAATTTCTGTGCTTCTCTTCCAATCATTTTGAATCGTGCTTGCTAGGTTTTAGACCTTTGCTCATGTTCTAACATTTTCCCATGCAGCATAATATCTACACTTTTATTACCTCCTAGTACTACTATTTTTCTTTTCTTCGTATTATGTTTCATTCCACAACTCTTTCTTTAGGTTTAACGATGTCCACTTTATCTTGTGATTCTCTTTCATCCGTTACTAAAAGGACCATATCGTCTGGAAACCTCAAACACCATACTCTTCAAAAATGTTCAACTGTTAATGTCATCAGTCCCTAAGCTTACACACTACTTAACCTAAATTATCCTAAGGACAAACACACACATCCATGCCCGAGGGAGGACTCGTACCTGTGCCGGGAGCAGCCGCACAGTCCATGTCTGCAGCGCCTTAGACCATATTCTTCATCTTATAATTTTTATCCCCTTGAAACATAGTGGGCCATGGGCAGTCATATTATCTCAGTACAGACTGAAAATGGTAGGAGAAAGGCAGCAGCAATGTCCTACTCCTTTCCCTACTTGCTACTTTCTCGACTCATTTTCACTGACGCTTTTTATATTTAAAAAATGAGTTTGTAAGTAAGGACTGGTTTTCCAGTCCAGTCTCTTTTCTCTCTTTATACTTGCAAACTTATTCCAAACCTTTTTCATCACTCTAAAACAAATACAAAGGTCCCTTCTCACACTAAACCTCTCTCTCAAAATTCGGAAGACTCGTATTGCATCTCAAGAGCTTGTGAATGTCACTTGTAAGGTTTCTGGAGTAGAGATGACGAAAACGCGCGATGTCAGTGCAACGTTACCAGATTTCAGCCGTGAAATATTCATATACAGGTTACTTATTTCTGAAAAAAATGAGCTAAAATTTTACTCATACCAGCATAACCGGTACATTCTAATCCACCCAGTATCTTATGTTAAAACGGCAGGAAGCTTTTATGGAAAGTTATTAAATAGCCTAAAGTCAAAACGATGGGAAATGTGAATGAGCCAAATGTTCAGTGTAAAAACATTAGGAAAATTTATGAACAGTAGAATTGTCCCACTTTCCCTCCCTACTTGTCGTCCCTCCCCCCAAAAAGGAGGAAAATGGAAATTAATCCACTTTTATTGCAATAAAATTTCGGTACAGTCAAGGAGGTCCAGGTACCCTCCGTCCTTCCCAACACAATCTACTACGAGGCTGTAACAGTATTTGCAAAATAATGTGCTAACACGTCTCAGCATATTTCATGTTCGCCCCATACTCCGCATGTTTGAAACAATGATGCGCATAAGTCTACATCTTAACTTCGTCACCGTCCTATTCAATTTGAGGTGTCGATCTCTCCACGCGTCGGGTTCCACCGATGAGATCGCACCCTTGAGTATGAGCATAAGCATTTATTCACAATTTTGCTACATTCACTATTTTTGTGGTGTTTAAATTTTTACAATACATCCACCTCACTGACGAGCGCGTCTGCAGTGGTGGTCGGCTCCAGGGTAGCCAGTTCGATTCCTTGTGGTGGCAAAATTTTTCACAGCCAATATTTGGCCAGCAAAGGTGGTGTAAAGATCCTGCTCATCTGGTCTTAGACAAACGTCCTGGAATAAATTTCAAATTTTTCTATTGTGTTTCCTCGGCTAAGGTCATGGGACGCTGCTCACGGCTATCCGTCCGACGATTGCGGGCGTTAGGAACGACAGCGTCCTTGGTGGTATTAGGGAGAAGTAGGGTATGTGCCGGCACCGGATTTCACCATCTCCCTTCTCACACATACGTGATACAGCACTATTCCGACACTCATTAGAGTCACCTAAGCTCAGCGGAAACACGTAAGACAAAACTATTATACGCGGCATAGAAAATCGTCATAGTGCGCGAAGGAAGAAAACCTAACTGCGTCATACCTCTCGTTTGCGACTCTCAAAAATGGTATTATGGACCCTTCTTACTGATTCAGCATTCAATAATTCCCCCTATTCGCACACTACAGATTGGGATAACACATTAATTGCCATGCCACTGTAAAAGAAGTAAACTATATTTATATCGCTGTAATGCTCAAAATTTGCATATGTATTGTTTACGACACGCACTTTTCTGCATTCTGACTACTCGGAAATTGCTTGTGTTAACTGTCGTTTTTTGATTCGTGTCGCATACGTATCACAATAGCGTGGCGGAATGATTGTGTGAAAACAAATGTGCATTGTTCTGTAACCTGACAGTTTGTATCTCTCAAGCAAACCACAAAGAAACATGTTTCGAAATACATCGCCCTTTTCACGTAATCAATATTCAGGTAAATGTTCAATTATATCTCTTCATCCTATTTTCTCATATATAAATGTTCGTTGAGACTGTGTAGCAAAAAGAAAAGACGAGTCGGATGGAGAGATGCGATGCCTTAGCTTGTTAGTATAGAGGCTGGTAGGAAAACATGGATGAGGCTGGTGAAAATGCTTGTCTTTCGCAACACCAGAGCAGAAAAAAAGAACAAATGAAAAATCAGTAAACTCCATGCAGTTCTTGAAAAAGCAAGTAAAGAACATTGGCACCAAGGAGGAGAGGGACTAAATTTGGTACAGGTTACACGAAAACTGTGATGGAAAACAATACTAAAAAATAATACACAATGTTCTTTGTTTCATAATCATACATTTAATACTACTTTGTATGATCCTACTGTCTGGGTTTTCTTCCTTATTCTATTACAGTATTCCATTTTCAGACAAAGATGAAGAGTGGGAAACTTGTCGAGACGCTACTTCAATATGAAGTGCGAAGATTCTATCTGCTTCTCATTTCTGGGATGTGCTGGCGTAAGCTGTCGCCATCACACCGGTAGGCAAAGATGCAACGCGAAGATCGATAGTAGGCGCTCGATCAAGCGCGCCTTCACGAGAGAGGCCAGAGATAGACTCGCAAGGTATACGCTGCCAACGTCTTCTCGACAACATGTATTCAGGCCGCCCTTGACCGGAGGGTCACTACCTCACTGAGTCACTAACTCATGTTCCAGTTGGCGTCACTCAGTTCACATCGCAGGTTACCACAGTACATAGCGACCACATTGGTGTAATAGCGAGATTACCGATATTGTCTACAAGAGGACTATTAGTGATGAGCTTTTACCATGAACATGGACTCTATTCAAGTTAATTAGCAGCTTATTGTGAATAAAGATCCATATTAATCCACATGTGAATTTGTGTTGCAGAAAGAGGATGCCAGCTACCCATAACAACATCCCCTTCCTTGGTACAAGACTCTACTGGGGTAAACTTCAGTTTTGTTTACACTAGTGCACAAGCCCTTCTGGTGATCCCTTCATGCCGGCTGGAGTGGCCGAGCGGTTCTAGGCGCTACAGTCTGGAACCACGTGACCGCTACGGTCGCAGGTTCGAATCCTGCCTCAGGCGTGAATGTGTGTGATGTGCTTAGGTTAGTCATGTTTAAGAAGTTCTAAGTTCTAGGGGACTGATAACTTCAGAAGTTAAGTCCCATAGTGCTCAGAGCCATTTGGACCATTTTTTTGATCCCTTCATGGGTCTCCAATTGTCTAAAATAAGATATTGCACTGAAAAACAGATGCTGCACGAAATTTTCTGTTGTTATCTTTCAATATATCACATGTTTTCATGAGCTTTAGTCGTTGAAATTTGCCATGAAAAATAATGCACATATTTAAATGCAGTGAGTTGGTTTACTGACTTCAATTATTAATTACAAATTTTAGTTTTAGCAAAGAATACTCGTAAGCGAAAACTGCAGACAGAATAATAGCCTAGTATGGCAACACGTTTAAGTGTCAAAAGACTCGGTTGAAAGCCCTCCTCCGTGTTTTTCTATCTGTACATGAAGAGTAATCTTAGGAATAACTGTATGGATTTCCACGGTTGTCACTAATGGATGATCTGATACACGATGAGGGTCTGGTACATAATTTATAGTTATACTGGTAATGAGTATGTAATCTATAAATGCCTACAGGGTGTAACGACTATAAGTGTGCCGAGAGAAGTGGCGCAGTGGTTAGCACACTGAGCTCACATACGGGAGGACGACGATTCCAAACCGCGCCCGGCCATCCTGGTTTAGGTTTTCCGTGATTTCAGTAATTCGCTTCAGACAAATGCCGGGATGGTTCCTTTGAACTTCCTTACCCATCCTTCCCTTATGCGATGGGACTGATTAACTCGCTGTTTGGTCCCAACCAACCAACGGGCGTAAGTGCAGGTATTTCTATTAGTGTGTGATGATTTTTGTATTGGTGACTGATGACGGCGTAGTGAACAACATTACAGCGGTATTTGATTCGTTTGCAGACTAATAATTATAGATATTATAAGTCGTATACTTTTAGGTTAGTTTGTACCTGCACGAACATGTGGCAAGAGCATGTCATTAATGCAGATTTTTCCGTGGACAGCAGATTACATGCTGAAATGTGGACGAGTGGATACAAAACGGTTAGTCTATCCCAACAGGTGTACTCCACTTAGTGGTGCAGTTACGACCATGCAAGAAAAGTCGTAAAGTTTTTGACATGTTTGTGGGAAGACTGTTCGACACAGAGAAAAAGCAACAAAGACACTGACAGAAATGTCATCAGCCACTGATATGCACGTTGGTCGGTTGGTTTGTTTCTGTGAGGAGACCAAACGGCGACGTCATCGGTCCCATCGGATAAGAGAAGGATGGATAAGGAAGTCGGCCGTGCCCTTTCAAAGAAACCATCCCGGCATTTGCCTGAAGAGATTTACGGAAATCAAGGAAAACCCAAAACGGTGAAGAAAAAATGGCGCACTTGGCCTTTGCAGAAAAATTTCGTTCTGCGCATATTTCCGGCAGCAAATCGACGTTAAAGACTGGCAATCTGGCGACAGTGTAATCACATGTACGGTAACTACCTTTGTCAGATTATATGCATATTGTTGTGCAGTCTGTGCAATGGCTAGCGCTATGGGTTATTTTGCAGGAGATCACGGGTTCGGTTCTGGGTCGAGGCATATTTGTTTATATTTTCTGAATGTATTCTACGTGATACGGTATCTATTGTTCTGTTGTATTAATCGTCACACAGCGATTCCAGTGGGTTTTCTACAAAACATGTGCACTTACGTACTGCGAATGCAGAAATGGAACTACAATCTTTTTCACTAACCATCTTTTAAACAAGCCTTTTCCACGTCGTGGATTTGAAATGTTTCACCCACTGCATCTAGTAGATTACAAACCTGTTTTCTGTGTACCCTCCCCCAATTGCCCCATCGATTAGTACCAGCTGTTACTCTGGTCACGTTCAGGTCCACTACATTTTGTGTTGGCCTTAAGTCACCAGTACGGCTAACAACATGGTTTGTCAAGAATTTCCAAATATCAATTGTGTAAATGTCGGTTACATTAGTCCTAAGAAACGGTGTAGACTACATATTATATGGAAGAATGAAACTGGCAAATAAAAACAATTACACCTCGACCCAGAATCGAACCATTGACCTCCAGGCATACGAACCCAACATGCTATCCACTGCACCAACTGCACAGCAATCCACCTAGCCAGTGACAGAGGTAGTTGCCGTACTTGTGATTACAGTATTGCCAGACTGTCGATCTTTAACGTCCATTTACTGCCGGAAATATGCGTAGGACGAAATTTTGTGAAATACATTTTTGTATTGCTGGTATGTAAGGAATATCTGTTCCATCTTTAACACATTTTAGCTATACACAAATGCCTTTCACAAAATTTCATACTACGCATATTTCCGGCAGCAAATATATGTATATATGGTCAATGTTTAACGTCCATTTACATATATATATATATATAGTGGTAATGATATGATGGTAACTACGAGCTGGTCAGCTACGGAAAAGGTGGTATCTGGCAGGAAAAGCAATAAAGTGAACAGGCGTCGCAACTAGAGAGCAAAGAAGCTTCACCAGAATCTGTAAGTACTACAGATTAAAGCCCCGTGCCTCGTTTTTATGTCTGTAAATGAAGGGCTTAATCTTAGGAACTACTTTAATGTTTTTGATACTGTTTTCACTAATACATAGACTAACTTACGAGGAAGGGTAATGTATATAATTTACAAGTATTTTGTGCAAACTGGCTAAGTTTCGACGAAGTTTAGCGATTAAGTAGTGCCTCCTGCGAACTTCCCTGAGGTGTGCTGCTTAAATCATTTAAGTTATTCTTGAGCAGGCCTGGTCAACATTTGCGCTCCCGGAGGTTTTCATCATATGTCTCTATTTCCTATTTTTATTTTTCTGCTAAAACAACTACTTTTATTGCTGGATTAATTGAACATATTGTATAGTGTTAATACGCTGAGCAGAAGTACAAAAAGCATTACATACAAGCATTTAATATTATTTTATAAACTTACACAAATTTCGATTTTGGAATATGTCATAATTCTGGAACTGTGATTTGTGATACAGTAAAATACATGGAGTTACGCAGATCTGTTAAACCCGAACGTTGGTAGAACTTCCTCGATTTCTGTCTGTGCAGTCGCCAAATATCAATATAAACTTTTTTTGTTTCTGTGATTATTATCACTTTTTGCCAAACGCTACTGGAAACTTCCAAAAATCAAAAATTATTTTCAGAAGAGCCCTCACCACCACATCAAACGGCCAGTTATTCTTGATAGCACACTGAATTACGATCAATGTTGCACCAATAGTATAAGCGACCTTTTTATGTGAACTGAGCTGCGAGCAAGGCTGATCTACATCTTTATCTGCGTACATACTCTGCAAGCTACGGTGCATGGCAAAGGGTGCCACGTACCACTACTACTTTCCTGTTTCACTCGCAAAAGGTGCGATGGAAAAACGATTGTCTATGAGCCTCTGTATGTGCCTTATTTCTCTCATCATATCTTCGTGGTCTTTAGGCGAAATGCACGTTGGTGGCAGTAGAATCGATCTGCAGTCGACCTAAATTTCCGCAATAATACCTCTAGAAAAGAGTATCGTCTTCCGTCCAGGGATTTCCATTTGAATTCAAGAAGCATTTCAGCAATACTTGCATGCTGATAGAACCTACCGGCAGCCAGCCTAGCAGTACGCAACTCAATTGCATCGATGGCTTCCTTTAATCCGACGTGGAAGTGATCCCAAACGCTCAAGAATGGGTCGCTCCAGCTTTCTATACGCTGTCTCCATTACAGATGAGCTACACTTTTCCAAAACTCACGCCACAGAGCGAAGTCGAGCATTCACCTTCCCGACTATCAGCCTGATGTGCTCAGTCCATTTCATATCGCTATTTAACAGATGTGACTGTTGGTTCAAATGGCTCTGAGCACTATGGGACTCAACTGCTGTGGTCATCAGTCCCCTAGAACTTAGAACTACTTAAACCTAACTAACCTAAGGACATCACACACACATCCAGATGTGACTGTGTCAAGCAGCAGATTACTAATGCTGTATCCGTATTCGAACATTTTTAGATTGTTTTCCCACTCGTCCGCCTTAACAGACATTTTTGTACATTTAGAGAAAGCTGCTATTTTGTATACGTCATCCTGTATCCCCCTATGCCCACTCAAGGACGACACCTACCCGTACAGCACAGAGTCATCAGCAAAGGGAAGTAGGAGTAATCCGCTGAATTACAGGCCCATATCACTGACGTCGATTTGGAGGAGGGTTTTGGAACATATACTGTGTTCGAACATTATGAAGTACCTCGAAGGAAACGATTTATTGACACATAGTCAGCACAGATTCAGAAAATATCGTTCCTGTAAAACACAACTAACTAGCTCTTTATATTGTCACGTGGAGGAAGGTGTAAGTAGTTGAACGACAAACACTAACTTCACTTAACGAAGATTTATTCAGCACTTGCACATACATGGGCGCGGAGCGAACTGCCTCAGGCCAGAACATATACGGTATATATACAGCTACAGAACATTCTAGTACGATGATACTTGCCATTTGTGGATACTTCTTGAATGTACTAGAACCGAATATAGAAATTACAATTGTACAGTCTGGGTGAGTATTGAACTCACGACCCTCCATGCGACAATCTAGTATCTTAACCACTACACTATGGCAACTGCGCTACTCGTCTTTTTCTCTGACAATATACCCGTGAAGTAATGAATGCTATCGAAGTGGGATGTCAAATTGATTCCATAGTTTTAGATTTCCAGAAGGCTTACGACACCGATCCCCACGAGCGTCTTCCAACCAAACTGCGTGCCTCAGTTGTGCGACTGGATTCGTGATTTCCTGTCAGAAAGATGACAATTCGTATTAATAGACGGAAAGTCATCGTGTAAAACGGAAATAATATTCGGCGTTCCCCAAGGAAGTGTTGCCGGTCGGAGTGGCCGTGCGGTTCTAGGCTGGCTCTGAGCACTATGGGACTTAACATCTATGGTCATCAGTCCCCTAGAACTTAGAACTACTTAATCCTAACTAACCTAAGGACAACACACAACACCCAGCCATCACGATGCAGAGAAAATCCCTGACCCCGCCGGGAATCGAGCCCGGGAACCCGGGCGGGGGAAGCGAGAACGCTACCGCACGACCACAAGATGCGGGCGGCTTCTAGGCGCTACAGTCTGGAGCCAAGCGACCGCTACGGTGGCAGGTTCGAATCCTGCCACGGGCATGGATGTCTGTGACGTCCTTATGTTAGTTAGGTTTAATTAGTTCTAAGTTCTAGGCGACTGATGACCTCAGAAGTTAAATCGCATAGTGCTCAGAGCCATTTGAACCATTTTGAACCAAGGAAGTGTTACAGGCCCTCTATTGCTCCTAATCTATATTAACGACATAGGAGACAATCTGAGGGGCAGTCTTAGATTGTTTACAGATGATGCTGTCATTCACCATCTTGTAAAGTCGGCAGGTGACCAAAACGGATTGCAAAATGATTTAGATAAGATATATGTATGGCGCTAAAAGTGGCAATTGACCCTGAATAAGGAAAAGTGTGAAGTTATACACATGAGTACTAAATCACTAATGTGATGCGAATACATAGAAAGATAGGTCCCTTATCATTTAGCTACAAAATAGCAGGTCAGCAACTGGAAGCAGTTCATTCCATAAATTATCTGGGGGTACGCATTAGGAGTGATTTAAAATGGAATGATCATATAAAGTTGATCGTCGGTAAAGCAGATGCCAGACTGAGATTCATTGGAAGAATCCTAAGGAAATGCAATCCGACAACAAAGGAAGAAGGTTACAGTACGCTTGTTCGCCCACTGCTTGAATACTGCTCAGCAGTGTGGGATCCGCACCAAATAGGGTTGATAGAAGAGATAGAGAAGATCCAACGGAGAGCAGCGCGCTTCGAACAGGATCATTTAGTAATCGCGAAAGCGTTACGGAGATGATAGATAAACTCCAGTGGAGACGCTCAGTAGCTCGGTACGGGCTTTTGTTAAAGCTCCGAGAACATACCTTCACCGAAGAGTCAAGCAGTATATTGCTCCCTCCTACGTATATCTCGCGAAGAGATCATGAGTATAAAATCAGAGAGATTAGAGCCCACACAGAAGCATACCGACAATCCTTCTTTCCACGTACAATACGAGACTGGAATAGAAGGGAGAACCGATAGAGGTACTCAAGGTACCCTCCGCCACACACCGTCAGGTGGCTTGCGGAGTATGGATGTAGATGTAGATGTAGATGTAGAAAAGAAATCAGCTAAATTTCGATTACGCGAAAAGTCACACTAATCTAAAGGCTGTAAATTCAACTAAATAGTTAGTGATTACAAATACAAATAACCTAAATTGGAACGATTACATAGGTAACATTGTGGGTAGAGCAAACCAAAGACTGCGATTCACTGGCAGAACACTTAGAAGGTGCAACAGGTATACTAAAGAGACTGCTTACACCACGCTTATCCGACCTATTCTGAAGTACTGCTGTGCGGTGTGGGATCCGCATCAGATGGGGATGATGGATGTGATCGAAAAAGTTCAAAGAAGGGCAGCTCGTTTTTACTATCGCGAAGTAGGGGAGATAGAGCCACAGACATGATATGTGAATTGTAAAGGCAGTCATTAAAACAAAGGCGTTTCTCGTTGCGACGGTATCTGCTCATCACAAGTTTTCTCCTCCGATTGCGAAAACATCCTGTTGGAACCCATCAACATAGGGATAAATGATCATCACTGTAAAATAAGAGAAATAAGGGCTCGCACAAATAAATTTAAGTGCTCATTTTCCCACGCACCTTTTTAGAGTGGAACCGTAGAGAGACAGCTTGAATGTCGTTCAGTGTACCCTCTGCAGACACTTGATTGTGAATAACAGAGTAATCACGTAGATGTAGATGAAACAGCCGTAAATTATTTTTCACCCTGTCCACCAGATCATTTACGTATATAAAGAATTAGAGCGATCCTATTTCACTTTCCTGGAACACTCCTGACGGTACCGTTGTTTCCGATAAACACTCACCGTCAAGGACAATGCACTGGTTTCTATTATTTAAAAATCTCGAGCCACTCACATATATGAGCACTTGTTCCGTATGATTGGACAATCGTAAAGAGTCTGCTGTGGGGCACGGTGTCAAACGCTTGCCGGAAATATAGGAAAATGGAATCTGCCTTTGTCCACTATCTATGACTTTTTGGATTCATATGAGAAAAGGGCTACCTAAGTTTCTTACAAGCGAAAACAGTAATGATTTGCGAACAGAAGCTTTTCTATCTCAATGAAATTTATTATACTCGAACTCAGAATTCTGCAGCAAACCGATGTTAAGGATATTGGTCAGTAACTATGCGGATCCGTTGTTTTATCTTTCTTATGTACACGAGCCACCTGCGCTTTTTCTCCGTTCGTCTGGAAAGCCCCCGGGTACGCGAGAGATTCGCGATAAATGCAAGCTAAGTAAGTGATCAATGTCGCAGAGTATTCTATGTAACACGTAATTGTGAGTCCATCTGGACCTGGCGACTGATTTCTTTTCAGCTCTTTCAGTTGCCTTTCTACGCCACTACCATTACTACTATGTTCTCCATGCTGGAGTCTGTGCGAGAATAAAACGGCGACATGTTTCTATGATTTTCCTGCGTGAACAATTTCTTAAACGCGAAATTTACACCTTCAGCTTTACTTTTGCTATCTTCTATTCACACACCAGATTGGTCAACGAGTGACTGTATAGAAGCCTCCTACCCGCTTAGCGATTTTACGTACAACCAGAATTTTCTCGGGCTCTCGGCATGATCTTTCGCTAACATTTGACGGTGGAAGAAAAATGATTCAAACGGCTCTGAGCGCTGTGGGACTTAACATCTGAGGTCATCAGTCCCCTAGACTTAGAACTACGTAAACCTAACTAACCTAAGGACATCACACACATCCATGCCCGAGGCAGGATTCGAACCTGCAACCGTAGCAGCAGCGTGGTTCCGGACTGAAACGCCTAGAACAGCTCGGCCACAGCGGCCGGCGATGATGGAAGATGTGGTATGTTTCGCGCACTGATGACCGCCTGCCTTACTCCCACACCTCATGTACTTGATGCTTGCTTTCGATTGCAATGCGAAAGATGGGTCAAAAAAGTTGTGTTTCGTAACGAGAAGAAATTCTACCTCGGTGTCAGTGATGGTCGTTTGCGCGTGCGATGTTTTGCTGAAGAGTATCTACTTCGACGTTTGAGACTGTTTGGAGGTCGTATTGTATTCATTTTCTGTTCATACAAGAGTCCGAAGGAATAATTATCCTATTCCGAGTTTGGTTATTGGGGCAGGATCTACATTCAGTTTTAGTCTGACGAGAAAGATGGCTGTTAAGGGCGCAGGTACTGGCGTCTGGCATTCTGGTTAATTGGACTTTGCCCAGAGTTAAGCTGATGGGCTGCTCTTTTGCTAATAACACGTAATGTGAGTGGTAGAGGAAATTCACAATGCAATATTAATTTTGCGATCAGATCCTACAATTCTACCTTAAGCGCTTATGAGTTTCCCATGACGTCTGATTTGAACCAGCACCAATTTAAATCGGAAATAAACCCGAGAATAGGCCTAGCAGGTAATAGCACATTCCAGAGGAAAGAAAAGGAAATTACCAATTAGAATGTGTGCAGACTGCCTTGAGGCTGATTGGGTGAAAGACCAAGAGGTTTAGACGAGTCGGGGAGTTGAATCGTTCTGAGATATTAAAACTACGTGTCGGACTAGTACTCGAACACGGCACCTTTGCCTTTTTTTTTGGGCAAGTGCTCTGCCGACTGATCTGTGGAAGCGCAAATCACTGCTCACCTTCGCAGCTACGAGGGGTGTTCATGAGTCATATTTGGATAGCTCAGTCGGTAGAGCACTTGCCCAAGAAAGGCAAAGGTCCCAGGTTCGATTCCCGCTGCATCTACATCTACATCTACGTTCATACTCCGCAAGCCACCCAACGGTGTGTGGCGGAGGGCACTTTACGTGCCACTGTCATTACCTCCTTTTTCTGTTCCAGTCGCGTATGGTTCGCGGGTAGAACGACTGTCTGAAAGCCTCCGTGCGCGCTCGAATCTCTCTAATTTTACATTCGTGATCTCCACGGGAGGTATAAGTAGGGGGAAGCAGTATATTCGATACCTCATCCAGAAACGCACCCTCTCGAAACCTGGCGAGCAAGCTACGCCGCGATGCAGAGCGCCTCTCTTGCAGAGCCTGCCACTCGAGTTTGCTAAACATCTCCGTAACGCTATCACGGTTACCAAATAACCCTGTGACGAAACGCGCCGCTCTTCTTTGGATCTTCTCTATCTCCTCCGTCAACCCGATCTGGTACGGATCCCACACTGATGAGCAATACTCACGTATAGATCGAACGAGTGTTTTCTAAGCCACCTCCTTTGTTGATGGACTATATTTTCTAAGGAATCTCCCAATGAATCTCAATCTGGTACCCGCCTTACCAACAACTAATTTTATATGATCATTCCATTTCAAATCGTACCGCACGCATACTCCCAGATATTTAACAGAAATAACTGCTACCAGTGTTTGTTCCGCTATCATATAATCATACAATATAGGATCCTTCTTTCTATGTATTCGCAATACATTACATTTGTCTATGTTAAGGGTCAGTAGCCACTTCCTACACCAAGTGCCTATCCGCTGCAGATCTTTCTGCATTTCGCTACAATTTTCTAATGCTGCAACTTCTCTGTATACTACAGCATCATCCGCGAAAAGCCGCATGGAACTTCCGACACTATCTACTAGGTCATTTATATATATTGTGAAAAGCAGTGGTCCTATAACACTCCCCTGTGGCATGCCAGAGGTTACTTTAACGTCTGTAGACGTCTCTCCATTGATAACAACATGCAATGTTCTGTTTGCTAAAAACTCTTCAATCCAGCCACACAGCTGGTCTGATATTCCGTAGGCTCTTACTTTGTTTATCAGGCGACAGTGCGGAACTGTATCGAACGCTTTCCGGAACTCTAGGAAAATAGCATCTACCTGGGAGCCTCCGACAAGCAGTTGTAACCTGCCAGGAAGTTTCAAATCAGCGCTTATTTCACTGTAGACTGAAAATTCACTCTCGAATTTCGGTGACTGTTGGTAGCTCTCGGAATCTAGGAGTCGGTCAGTAGGGCTCCCAGATGTAGAAGTGGTGGCCTCTCTGGAATGGATGTGCTGCATAGGTGGTATTACTGGTGTCTAAATTTGGAAGTTAGTAAACCGCAGTAATAGATAAAATATTTCTTCCGGTACGGAACATGACCAAGGATTTGTAAGTCCGTATCTGTGTGAGGCTGCTAAGTACTGAGTAGTTTTTCCAATTTTCGTAGGCAAGTGTGAAGGTTAGTGAGAACACGTAGTCGTATTGGATCTAGCTGGGGATAACTAATTACACATGTTTCTTTTTCGCTTTTTCGATTAAATAATTTTGAAGTTCTACCTCATTTTGTCTTTATACAGGGTGGCGCACGAAATGTGTTAACCAGTTGTTTCTTTCACAATTTACGATACACATTAGATATCCCGCTGGGATCTCTACAGCGGTACCAACAGAGCTTGGAGAAACAAATGAGTTACGAAATGACGTGTAATTCACGATACTGCCACTAGGAGACTAGTAATCAGCAATGGCTGACAATGGAGGACTGACGACACAGCAACGATCGACAATTGTGTTACTTTTTCATGAAATGAAAAGCCTTGTTGTGACTCAGAGGCGTTGTCGACAACAGTTTAACACACGATGGGTCCCTTGCAAGAAGACCATCCATAGGTTGTACGATAAATTTGTACAAGAAGGAACAGTATTGGCAGCGAAGCGACCTCGGCCTAAGCCTGTTTGTTCGCCGGAGAATACTGAAGCGGTACGAGTTGCTGTACAGAGAAGTCCCGAGAAATCGTGTAGAACGGCAGCAGTGCAACTGGGAATATGCAGAAGCTCCGTTTAACGCATTCTTAGAAGTGACCTCCATATGTACCCATACAAGATGACCTGTGCACAGAAGCTCACTGAAGAACACAAGCAGCGTAGACTACTGTTTGGTCGGAGGACAGAAAGAAACTCTCAACAACGTTTGGCTTTCAGACGAGGTGCATTTTCATTTAGACGGTGTGGTTAACAAACGCTTTTGGGCCACTGAAAACCGACAAGTGCTTCATGAACGACAACATTATGCTCCGAGGATTACAGCACGAGCAGCAATTTCGAGTCACGGACTTATTGGACCCTTTTTCTTTGAAGAAATGTGAATAGCGAGCGTTATTTGAGCATGCTTCACAATAGCTTCATTCCACAGCTTCTTGCTACTGCCTAGCCCTTCAACACGCAGTGGTTCATGCAAGATGGGGCAAGGCCACATAGTGAAAACACTGTGTTGGAGTTTTTACACGAGCATTTCGATATGCGGATCATTTCACTCAGGTTTCCAGGTCGCTTCAATGACGGAAAAAATTGCCCCCTTCCCCCCCCCCCCCCCTTCCAATAGTCCATACCTCAATCCATGTGACTTTTTTCTTTGGGGGTACCTAAAGGAAAAAAATTTCCCGAAACGTCCACGTGATTTATTGGAGTAATGGAGTTCAGAAGACTTATTCTTCAAGCTTGCAGTGAAATTACGGAAAACATGTGCCGTAGGGTAATCACTAACATCAGTGTTCATTTGAAGGAAGTTAGGAAACGAAATGGTGGACATATTGAGCATGTGCTGAGGTGGAAGAAATCGCCATGGACGGCTCTTCATTATAGTATATGTTCCTTTCAGATTGTATTGACAATAAAGTTTATATTCAAAAACAAAATGGTAACACATTTCGTGCGCCACCCTGTAGATCGTCTGCAGAAATAGCAAGGAATTAAAGTAGGCGCTGTACTGATGATTAACAAAGTAGGTTTTCTCGGCTACAGGTCGGATCTTGTAGTCTTCCTGAAAACAATTACGTTGCTAAGAGGCGTTTATTACTGACTTGGAGAATAATGAATAGAACAGAGTCTATTCTGAAAGTATTTGTCTGGAATGTATGACAATGGTTCCCAACCTTCTTAGCTGCGTGGACCACCTCTTTTGTAAAAAGCTTGATTTTTATTGTATTCAATTAGCTGTCACAAGTGTACGTTAAAGCTCAAAATCTAGAGACCAAATTTAAAAATAACTCAATGAGATTTAGGTATTGTATTTCCCCCACGAGAGAATTAGTATCTGGATTACAATGGTTAATTTTAGCCTTAATTTAGTATCTGCACTCAGTCTATTCCTGTGCTTATTTTTTAAAAAAAGTGAAGTTGAAAACTCTCGTTCAGACAGATAGATTGTCGAAAAATTCATCAAATGTGTCAGTCGAATTTTGGCAATTGCTGGATGCTCTTGCCGAACAATTATCCGCAATGAGACCGATGGTGTTGTTTCAGTAACCGATTTTCGAGTCTGCTCACAAGATATTTCAATTAAAAAGTCTTCTTCACTTGAGGACATTTTTAATTTTCTTGAGTAACCTTCTTCAAAGCGATTTTTGGTTCACTGAATTTAACCATCATTTTCTGGGAATTAGTTCCTAAAAGGAAAATGTAAATGTTTATTTACTGTTCTAGTAAGTCTAATTAGTTGACTTATCATCGATGAGAATGGAGAACAAAACATATAATCACAGTTTATGACAAGTAACTGAAATAAATTACCACTAGTTTTAAAATACGTAGTCGCTGTTAAAAGGAAATTAGTATTGACAATTAGGACTATTAAAAATATTTGCATATAATTTAGGAAAATGTATAATTTTAAATTACCTGAGACTGGAGACCAAGGATTTGAGGTGATTCGTTATGGCTCTTGTTTTATCAGGATTTGAGGTGATTCGTTATGGCTCTTGTTTTATCAAACCTGACTTCGTTGGTTTACAGAATATTATGTAAGGGTGAAAATATGTCGAAGGTATCTTGTCCCAATTTTTGAGCCCATCGCTGAAGTTTCGGTATCATTTTTCTATTTTGTCTTGCACAAAAACCTTATGTACGTCCTGCGGAGTTAAGAAAGTTGAGGGCTATCAATTGGACTAATAGGATTTATCGTATGAGCACATCATGTATTTACAGCAGGAATGGTTGTTGATACATCTGCATACTTCCGAAAATATACGCCAAATGTGCCAACCGCATGAACCAGCTATCATCAATCACATACTGTAAGTAGGAATTTGAGAGCTTTCCACCACAATCTCCAACCGTCAGTAAAATTTGAACAGTATTTTACGCCTCAGCAGGTTATCGAACGTCACAGAGAAGTAAAATCTGTGTGAGTTCACTGAGCATTTCATCACGCAAAACGTCAAACAGTATTGCGTTTTCAGGCCTTACTTTAATAAAGTTGACGATTTCAGTTGTAGCGTCAAGACCTTTTTAGGACTGTCACCCAAAACCTTAACTACAAGAGCCTCTCTATGTTTGCTGAACTGTATCCAGTGAACCAAGGAAGCTATGACCTAACTTTCGGTTCTAAGCTACCATAAACAGAGACATAGCAAGCGCGTTTCCCCCCCCCCCCCTCCCACATCAATTGTTATACCTATACACTTCGATCAATTTACGAGGGGGGTGATGAGAAGTAATACCTCCGAATATTTTATGAGAAAACTCTTTTAAAGTTTTTTAAATAAAACAAACGTTATTAAAATTCTACTTCTTTATTCTTCATGTCGTCATCATGACGGTATTGTATGGAGGATCATCGATGACAGTGGACCCCGGGCATCGCGTAGTTACAGATGTCGCAGCAGTCGTGTGTAGAATGACGTTGACAAGCTTAAGGGGAGGGTGCTCCATGTGTAGACGAACTATTTGAATTCTAAACTCGGTTACAACACGCTGTTTCTCACGCATCGACATAGTCACGCTACAATTAGGATCCCTATAGCGGCAGAGGACTGAAAATATGTAGGCATGAAGAACAAAAATGTATAATTTTAATCACACTTGTTTTATTTAAAAAGCTTTAAGAGTTTTCGGATAAAAAATTCGGAGGCATTACTTATCAGACCATCCTCATAATTGTACAGGTGTTCCTCTGTTGTTATAATTTTTTTCTGTCTGTATTAGCGATTATCCGTCAGAGCTAGGAATTTTTAAGGAAATTAACAGAGAAAAGAGTACTTGCGAATCACTACCATCTCAATCATTGCAATCATCCATACGGTTTCCATTATTGTCTGCTGTTTCCACATCTAATTAAATCGGCGTCTGCAAACCGAATATGCCATCTTTAATATTTCCTCTGTAGCAGTCCTGTATAAAACTGTCGAAGACAACAAACGATACACAGAGGCGTCTGCTACAGCAGTGCGTAAATTCTATACGGACTGAATTTGCCCGTATAAATTACAGGCAATTTTAAGTAACAGTTTTCTCCTTTCTCTCTCTCTTTCTTTTTTGTGCAAAGACTTAGCTATAAAAATTACTGTGAGTGCCGAAATGCAAATATCTCAGTTCCACGAACCAGCACAAATATGCATTATGTTAGCAGCCAAGTATGGAGAAAACTCAGTCAATGGTAATTCAGCATTATCTCCACGGAAACTGGGCGAGGTGATTCAATGGCTAATACCCTCATCTCGCATCCGAGAGACTCGGGTTCAGTTCTTGGGTCGGCCATCCAGATATCGGTTTTCTGCGGCCACCCATGAAAATTCTGGGATGGTTGTTTCACAGGGCCATGGTCGCTTCCTTCCACTCCAGTAGTAAGAAATCCGAGATCTCCAATTATCATAGCGGTGGATGGGTCGTTAGACACCCATCTTCCTTCCTTCTTTCTTATTGTGTCTGGATATTGAATGAGTAAATTAAAGAGAGTCATTCTTGAGAACAGTGGTATCCGAGAAACTACCAACTCGAGAAATTACGATCACATTGTCACATGTTATGCGTTTAGGTCATGATCAACCAGCCAAGGACACGCACTAACCCTGTTGCACTGTCTGCAGGGGGTACACTTCCAACCGCCTGGCGGCACACGGTACTGATAATTTTCCACATTTAAAAATATATACTGGCAGTCCATTGAACAAACTTCTTCTGATGTATTTTTTCTGTACAAAAAAATAAATAAATAAATAAGATGAAAAAAAGCAGAGAGCAGGTTTCGAATCGTCAGAATTTACTTGTGAATAGTACAGTGACCGGACATTTCAACTCTTCTTTCATTCCGTACTCGCTGAGCTTGACTACAAACGAGTTAAACCCAGAACCTGACAATAATTTTTGTCTTATGTTCGACTCTCCACAGGGTTCATGGCCCAGTGGCATGCTGCCCACGGTCTCCAAATGGACCGCGGCACATGGATTTGGAACCGCTGTCATATGGACGTTAATGAATATATACTCGTACAAGATGAAAGTGAAATTTTTTTAATGTGATGTTACAGAATAATCATTAGTTTGTAGGTGCGATAACCAATGACAAAGTACTGAATCGATTGGCTTAAAAAAAAGGTTTTTATGGCACAACTTGACTAAAAGATGGGATCGGTTAATGTGGCACGTCCTGGGACATCAAGGGACAGTTAATTTGCTAAAGGAATGTATTGTGATGGGACTTTGCTAGACCCAACAACACCTGCAAGCCTAAACGGAAACACGCTCCAAAGTGTATATCAGGCCGTTGCATACAGGCTAACTCGAGGTTTCGTGGTGTGTGGAGCTACAGCCAACTACTGGTGTCCAGTGAAGGAAAATTGAACATTATCCCAACCATTATGCTGCTATTCCTATGTCAGTAAGTCAAGTTCTTCCAGCAAAACACAGCCCTTGCAGACACTTCTTCTGTCACTGACCACGCTTTAGAAGTTGTCCATCAACTTTGTGTGGCCACTTTCAGGAAGAGAAGCTCCACCGTGCTTGTGGCTATACGACTGTTATAAGGAATACTAGAATTGAAGGCATATGAATCTGAATGATACTTGTCTATGTGTGTTGGCTCAGTTTATCGATGAGCAGGTAGGACGAAGATTCAAATCTACCATAAAGTCTCCGTGATCGCTCAGTAAACAGAAGATTGCGCTATTTATAAACTAATGTCAGTCTTGCAAGAATCGGTATCTATAGGCGATAACGCCCAACATACTGTTCTGAAGCCGGTGAATGAGCAGTAAACGGTATTGTACGGTATGTTACTCGAGGATCAGCTATAGCCATAGCATTTACAGCTTGTTCAGGCACTATCAGCAGCTGATTTTCCTACACGAGTACTCTTCTTGATTGGCTCTAATGGTTCAAATTGCTCTGAGCACTATGGAACTTAACTTCTGAGGTCATCAGTCCCCTGGAACTTAGAGCTACGGAAACCTAACTAACCTAAGGACATCACACACATCCATGCCCGAGGCAGGATTCGAACCTGCGACCGTAGCGGTCACGCGGTTCCAGACTGAAGCGCCTAGAACCGCACGCCACACCGGCCGGCTGGTATTTTGCAGTCATGGCCCACACTTCCGAACTGTAGATGAGGCAGGAAGTTTTATTAGGCCTAGAACTTTTCTTCCGCCATATTTTCTCAAAGTTCGATGTTCTATTGTGAAAAACTTACACAAATTTAACCATTCAAAGTGCTTGTCATCGCTAACTATTACTTCCTCCCGTCTTTGGGGCAGCATATGAATCCTGCGGTGGAAGAATTGGACGTATTTTAAGGAGATCCATGAATCGATCCAATTTTGCTCTTTTCTCACAGCTTGTGCAAGTGTCTCGCGGAATCCCCTAGAAACTGTTTCTCTGTCCCTCCACCCTTTCTTGAGCAAAAAATTGCATTAGTAGTGTTTTTCTATAGCTGTATTGAAAATATTATTGATTTCAGGATTTCCCAGTATCATGATTGGTGCTTTATGACTCTCATTTGCGTTACAACAAGCCAGTAATGTTACACTGTTACTGTTCTTTTTGTTCTCTTCTCGGCAACGAATACTGTCGAAGAAAGCATCTTGTAAGAGAGGCAGGTATAATCAGCATCAGCATTGTACAAGACATTATCAATAAAATCTTCTTCCTCTGTTATTTCATGTATTTTCTTTACAAACTCCTTTGCATGAATTTTATCCGGCAACTGTCGCCAGGATGTTTGCTAAACGCAACTGCTTTATTATCCGGTTCACTAACTGTAAAAAAATCCTTTACTGCGTTATTGTATGAACCATCTATAAACAGTTACGTTCAGTTCCTCAATCTCATCCCTTCACGAAACCGTCCTTTTCCCCAGCTGGCTCTTCGCACTCTCCAACAACATCATGAGCCGGATTACTAAGAGGCCCGACTACTGATGATGATGATGATGATGTTTGGTTTGTGGGGCGCTCAACTGCGCAGTCATCAGCACCCGTCAAAATTCCCAATTTTTACACAGTCCAATCTTACCACAGTTACAAATTATGTTGATTAAATAATGAGGATAACGGCAACACCCAGTCACCGGACAGAGAAAATCCCCAACCCGGCCGGGAATCGAGCCCCGGACCCCGTGATCCAGAAACAGCAACGCTAAAGAGTAGACCACGTGCTGCGGACCCGATTACTCAGGGTCCGATTAATGGGACTTTGGTGCATCATATATAGTGACGTAACCAGTGTGGTATATGAATAGAAGTTGAGTTATAAGGGAATTGTTGCTTCAGAGAGATCATTTTTGTTTTCACTTTCCATCACCGTATTTTATTGTTATTAGTGACTCTTTGAATTACTACTCGTTCTCCTTTCAGGCAATACAGATGGTATATAAAAATGGTGTAGCTTAATAGAACACTACATCTCCGTAAGGTAATAATGACAAGGATTCGTCTCTTGTTATTGCAGTGATGGAAGTTGGGTTGCTGTATTAGTTGTGCGTTTCCTATTCGTCCGTGAATTTTGGGGCAGCAAGGAACCAACATCAGATATTAGTATGTAGTTTCTGATTGTCATTAACAGCTTACGCTTTATAGCAACAACCTGGGTTCACCTCAACTGTTCGACGTAACATCCATCAGTCTCAATATATGCATAAAATTTTGACACATTCTTTGAAATACACCTGTTGTCCGTTGTAGAATAAGACAATTAGCTAGGACCCTACCAACAAGTGCCCAGTTTTTACTAATATTTAATACAAAAACGACCCAACACAGAAGATGGTGCTGTTTTTCAAGGAAGCACTACCAATTTAGATGCAGAAACTTCAGAGTTTGCAGACTCGTGCGTTACTCGCATAGCTCACTCTACGGTTCGTGACATCTGATATATCCTTTCCAAACCATTTGTTCGTCATCTCATAATGCTCAGTTTTGGATCCTCCACCGCCTGATTAATTCTGGACCCAAAGCTTTGGAACACCATGTATGTCCAGCCCAGTTCTCTAAAGGAGCCCACTGCAAGTTATCTGTAAATATTACATCTACAGTCTTGCACTGTTATTTAGTTATTTCTTTGCTTTCTAAAAAGCGAATAAATGACTGTACTACTTTTTCTGACTTGATAAATAGATGTGGATATAGAAAAAAATCTGTAAGTAAATATCGTCGAGTTAATGTGATTCAACTTCAGCCAGGGCTCAGTCAGCTTCTTGGGCAATCAGTTTCTGAAATCATATGTTACGCATTCTGTTCAGACTGGAAATTCCCGACCCACGCTCAACCACGAAACCTGTAATATCTATCCAGATCACATCAGCATACGGCACCGTTGCCGTCTCCTTGCAACATGAACCAGTGACGGTACCGAAATAACTATAAACCGTGATGAAACAGTTGTCATCTTAAGTTCAGCGGAAGTTCTGATAATTATGGCGAAGGCGTAACGAAGTTTTACGTTGGCTTCGGGCTGTTTACTTCTTACCGACAAGCAGAAGAGTAAATTTATGGTGATGCGACGTGCAAGCATTACGTGGAAATTTTAGATGACAACATGATCCCTAAGGCGCACACCTTATTTTAATATAAGAATACATTCTTCTAAAAAAAAACGATACCCCAATTCACGCCGCTCCCTTTGCTCAGTATAGTGGATATCATCTGCAGAGCTAGTTGGCATATAAACTTGGACTACTGTAGTAGGCGTGGGCTTCGTGTCTATCTTGGCCACAACAATGCGTTCACTATGCTGTTTGTAGCAGCTTACTCGCACTCCTATTTTGTTATTCATTATTAAAGCTACTCCTGCATTACCCCTATTTGATTTTGTATTTATAACCCTGTATTCGCCTGACCAAAAGTCTTGTTCCTCCTGCCAGTGAACTTCACTAATTCCTGCTATATCTAACTTTAACCTATCAATTTCCCTTTTTAAATTTTCTAACCTACCTGCTCGATTAACAGATCTGATTTATGCGTTATCGTCTGTGCATAGTTGGTTTCACGGCAGAGAATACGGTGGAAATACTCTTCCAAATACGTCTGAAGTGACTAAAAGTTTCTCTTTCTCTTCTTCTTCTTTTTCTGATTTTACGATCTCTTCAGTCAGCCCTTTTCTGGCATCTTCTTCAATAAATTGTCTTTGCAAATTTCCCAGTAAATTTTCATTTTTCGTCGGTCCTCATTCGTAAACGCCCTTTTTATTGTATGTCATTTGTCTGTTTTATGGTTAAATTTTATTTATGTGATTTTTAAATTCTTTGAATTTGCTATTTAGTTTTGCAGTTTGTCCAGGGTTTAATTCCAGCTCGTTCGTATTCTCCCTGATTTCCTACAAAGTTTGTCAATAATTATTCTTGGTAATCTGGTTTCTGGTGTCGTCCTAACGTGGCGAAAACCAGAGATCGTTTTCTTCGTAATAGTATATGTAATGGGCTCCAGGTCGTTGTACACCACTACGTTTGGCACAATCAGCCATTGTCTGTCTCCCTGATATTTCTTATTTATACATGTCCCAGCTGTCCTTTCTCTATTTCTAGAATTTCGTTGATTCTGTTTTTCTGAGTGACTTTTACATCTACATTTACACGGATACTGTGCAAATCACAGTTAGGTGCCTGGCAGAGCGTTCATCGCACCATCTTCACAGTAATTCATTATTGCACTCTCGAACGGTGCCTGGAAAAACGAACACCTATGTCTTTCCGTGCGAGCTCTGATTTCCCTTATTTTACTACAATGATCGTTTCTGCCTATGCAGGTCGGCGCCAACAAAAAATGTTCGTATTCAGAGAAGAAAGTTGGTGATTGATCCGGGCAATCACAGAGGGTGGGATTGTTGATAGTTGGAGCTCCAACGCCTAAGCGCATTGTGGAGCCCCTAAGGGACTTGGCTGCCAAGAAGGGGAAGAAATCCAATTTGCACTCCGTGAGCATACCGGGTGGAGTCATCCCAGACGTGGAACGGGTCCTTCCGGGTGTCATGAAGAGCCCAGGGTCCAGCCACTGCAGGTAGTGGCTCACGTCGGTACCAGTGATGTGTGTCGCTTTGGATCGGAAGAGATTCTCTCTGGTTTCGAGTGGCTAACAGAATTGGTAAAGGCTGTCAGTCTTCCTTCCTTGAGAGATGAAAGCAGAGCAGTCCATTTGCAGCATAGTCATGAGGGACGATTGCGGATCTCTGGTACAGAGCCGAGTGGAGGTTCTAAATTAGAGGCTCAGACGGTTTTGCAACCGTGTAGGCTGCGGATTCCTCGACTTGCGCCATAGGGTGGTTGCGTTTCGAGTTCCGCTGAATAGTTCAGGAGTCCACTACAGCAGGAGGCGGCTACACGGGTAGCAGGGGCTGTGTAGCGTGGACTGGGCGGTTTTTTAGGTTAGAGGAGTTTCGGGAAAACACAAAAAGGGCTTCAATCACAAAGGATGCTGGCCCAACACAGGAAAAACGTTACGGGAACCATCGGTATAACAGTTGTAAATTGTCGTAGCTGTGTTGGGGAAGTACCAGAGCTCCGAGCGCTAATAGAAAGCACTGATGCTCAAATCGTTATGGCCACTGAAAGCTGGCTAAAGCCGGAGATAAGTTCAGCCGAAAGTTATGCGAAGAACCTAACAGTGTTCCGAAAGGATAGGCTAAACACAGTTGGCACTGGCGTGTATGTTGCTGCTAGAATTACTTTATCTTGTCGTGAAATTGAAGTAGATAGTTTCTGTGAGTTAATATTGGCAGAGGTCATCGTTGACAACCGAAATACAATAATAACTGGGTCATTTTACCGACCTCCCAGTTCAGATGATACAATTACTGAGAGGTTCAAAGGAAACTTGTGCTTGATTTCAAATACGTACTCGACTCATACAATTATAGTTTGCGGTGGCTTTAATTTACCCGCGATATGTTGGCGAAAATATTTGTTTAATTCCGGAGGTACGCATAAAACATCATCCCAAATTGTGCTAAACGCATTCTCTGGAAATTAATTCGAGCAGTTAGTTCATGAGCGAATGCGAATAGTAAACAGTTGTGAAAACACACTTGACCTCTTAGCAACAAATAATCCTGAGTAAATAACGAGCATCAAAACGGATACAAGGATTAGTGAACACAGGGTTGTCGTAGCGAGATCGAATACTGTAACCCCCAAATCCTCCAAAAATAAACGAAAGATATACCTATTGAAAAATGCAGATAAAAATTCACTCGACGCCTTTCTGAGAGACAATCTTCTCTCCTTCCAAACTAATAATACGAGTACAGACCATATGTGTCTTGAATTCCAAGAAATAGTATCGGTAGCAATTGAGAGATTTATACCAAATAAATTAACGTACGGTGAAGCTGATCCTCCTTGCTACACAAAACGACTCAGAACGCTGTTGCAGAAACAACGTAAAAAACATACCCTATTTAAACGGACTCAAAATCTCCAAGATGGAAATCTTTTACAGAAGCTCGAAATTTAGCGCAGACTTCAATGCGAGATGCTTATAATAGTTTCCACAACGAAACTTTGTCTCGAAACCTGGCAGAAAATGCAAAGAGTTTCTGGTCGTATGTGAAGTATGCTCGCAGCAAGACACAATCAATGCCTTCTCTGCGCGATAGCAATGAAGATACTATCGAAGACAGTGCTGCCAAAGCAGAGTTAGTAAACACAGCTTCCCGAAGTGCCTTCACAAAAGAAGACGATGTAAATACTCCAGAATTCGAATCAAGAACAGCTGCCAACATGAATAACGTAGAAGTAGATATCCTCGCAGCAGTGAAGCAACTTACGAGTAATTCACTTAATAAAAGCAAGTTTGCTGGCCCTGACTGTATCCCAGTTAGGTTCTTTTCAGAGTATGCTGATGCAATAACTCCACACTTAACAATCATATACAACCGTTGGCTCGACGAATGATCCGTACCCAAAGACTGGAACGTTGCACAGCTCACACCAATATTCAGTCCACTAAATTGGAGGTCCATATCACTAACGTCGACATGCAGCAGGATTTTGGAATATATATTGTGTTCGAACATTATGAATTACCCCGAAGGAATCGGTCTACTGGCACACAGTCAACACAGATTAAAAAAGCATCGTTCTTGTGAAACACAACTAACTCTTTACTCGCGCTGTTGACAAGGGATTTAAAATGGATTCCGTATTTCTGGATTTCGGGAAGGTTTTTGACACTGTATCACACAAACGGCTTTTGTGGAATATATTTTCAGTTATGTGACTGGATTCGTGATTTCCTGCCAGAGAGGTCACAGTTCGTAGCCACTGACGGAAAGTCATCGAGTAAAACAGAAATGTTTTGTGGCTCTCCCCAAGGTAGTGTTCCTAGGTACTTAGTAGACTTTACGGTCTTTAAATTAGACTGACTTATCGTGTAACTGAAGTTCAACGGATTCCTTTTATCACTCAGGTGGATGACCTCACACTTCTCATTATTTCCAATTTTCGTACCATACAGATATCTTTTCTAAATCGTTGTGCAACTTGTTTTGATGTTCTGATGAGTTTACTAGACCATGAACAACAGAATTATCTGCAAACAACCTAAAAAGGCTGCTCATATTGTGTCCTAAATCGTTTATATAGATAAGGAACAACAAAGGGCCTATAACACTACCTTTCTGTTTTACTTGATGACTTCGTATCAATTGCTAAGAACTGTGACCTCTCTGATAGGAAATCTCGAATCCAGTAACATAACTGAGACGATATTCCATAAGCACGCTATTTCAGTACAAGCTGCCTGTGTGGTACAGTGTCAAATGCCTTCTGGAAATCTAGAAATACAGAATCAATTTGAAATCCCTTGTCGGTAACACTCAGAACTTCATGTGAGTAAATAGCTAGTTCTGTTTCACTAGAACGATGTTTTCTAAATCCGTGTTGACAGTGTGTCAATAGCCCGTTCTCAGCGAGGTAATAAATAATGTTCGAACACAATGTACGCTCTTGCTGCATATCGACGTTAATGATATTGGCCTGTAATTTAGTGGATTACTCTTATTGCCTTTCTTGAATACTGGTGTAACCTGTGCAGCTTTCTAAACTTTGGGTACTGAATTTTCGTCGAGCTATAGGTTGTATATGATTGTTAAGTATGGAGCTATTGCATCAGCACACTATGAAAGGAATCTAATTGGTATACAGTCTGGACCGGAAGACTTGCTTTTATTAAGTGAAATAAGCTGCTTCACTACTGCAAGGATGTCTACTTCTACGTTACTCAAGTTGGTAGCCTCGCCGGGTAGTCGCACGGTCTCAGGCGCCTTGCCGCGGTTCGCGAGGCTCCCCGTCGGATGTATGAGTCATCCGTCGGACATGTGTGTGTGTGTGTGTGTGTGTGTGTGTGTGTGTGTGTGTGTGTGTATGTGTGTGTATGTGTGTGTGTGTGTGTGTGTGTGTGTGTGTGTGTTGTCCTCAGGGTAAGTTAGTATAAGTTAGATTAAGTAGTGTGTAAGCTTAGGGACCGATGACCTATGAAGTTTGGTCCCATAGGAACTTAAACAAAAATTTCCAAAATTTCATGTTGGCAACTGTTCTTGATTAAAATTCTGGAATATTTACTTCGTCTTCTTCGGTGAAGCAGTTTCGGAAAGTTGTGTTTAGTAGCTTTGCTTTAGCTGCACTGTCGTCGATAGTATTACCATTGCTACCGCGCAGAGAAGGCATTGATTGTGTCTTGCCGCTACCATACTTTACATACGGCCAGAATCTCTTTGGATTCTCTGCCAGCCTTCGAGATGATGTTTTGTTGTAGAAACTATTATAAGCATTTCGCATTAAAGTCCGCCTTAATTTCGAGCTTGTGTAAAAGATCTCCAATCTTGGTGATTTTGTGTTCGTTGAAATTTGACATGCTTTTTATTGTTTCTGCAACAGTGTTGTGACTTGTGTTTTTGTATCATGGGAGACCAGCTCAGTCGTTAGTTAATTTACTTCGTTAAATCTCTCAATTTCTGTCGATACGATTTGTTTGAATTCAAGCAATACCTAGTATACACTTATAATGTTAATCTGGGCGAGTGGAGATTGTCTCTCAGGAAGGCATCAAGCGAATTTTTATCTGTTTTTTTTTAATAGACATATATATATATATATATATATATATATATATATATATATATATATATATACGTACATTTTTATGGTAGGTCTGGATTGTCCAGATTGTAATTAGATAACAAGAATAATATAACTAATTTCGGTTTAAAAAATCAAACTATCTTCGGATCGGGAAAGAATAAGCAAACAGAAAACTGTTGTACGTTATTTCGTAAATGATATCAAAGAGAAAAGGTTTTATCCCAGTATGTAAGTAAGGAGATGTAACATGCCCAATTTGGTAAGACATTAGTGTAACCTCATGTGAACACTGCATGTGAATGTCAGGGAGCATTCACATCAGAAATATATAAAATGAATATCTGTACACTACAGTGGAAGCTTATGAACGAGATGCGTTTCTTAAAAATAGACCACATCACTAGGAGAGCAACAATGTGTTTCTAAATCTATAAAAGTAAGGAAAGCATACGATGTCGGATGGAAATGCACACAAGTATAAGATAATAGTCTATGCACTAAATCGTTACGTGAACTAACTTGTCAGTTCACATAGGTAAAATACAGAGATATGCAAGAAGATTTATCTTGAGAGTGACTTATTCGAAGGAAACAGCAGATTTAGTCTCCAGCTGGCTATACTCGCGTAAGTCAAACAGAACAGCTGCAAAATGCACCGGCAGACGGCGTACGAGTATTCCAGATACAAAAATACAGTGACAGTAAGAAATTTAAACCATAACACATAAAGCCATAGAATGCAAAAACATTTTTATTTGTTTATTGTAATTTCATCCCCCTTAGCCCCACAGGGTTGGTAGGGAGAGTGGGGGCATGCTGGCAGCGGTAGAGTCAAATTGCTCGTCAGTCAACTGACAAGTTAAGTGAGAAGACAAAAAAGACTAATATAAGGTGATATATTTCCAAGTAAGAAATAGTGGGAGTATTTAGATACATAAGAGATATGTGTAATTTAAAACAATCATAATATAAAATAGAAACGAATAAAAAAGAAAAGCATATTAAAAACATTTTAAACACTATGTAAAAAACAAAACATTGAGCTTAAGATGTCCTTTCACTAAACCTGGAACGACCCACCCGCCCTGGGATAGGTAATCTGTAGATGAAAAGGGGGTGGGGAGGGGGGGGGGGGAGCGAGGAGGTAAACGGATGTGAGTGCATCGCTTTCAAGCATCTGGAAGAACTTATTGAACTTAGAAGGGGTGGGGGTGGCGGCAGCAGAGGCCCATGCATAATTTTCATAGCAAAGTATGGGTCGGAACAGTGTTTTTCTGATGTAGAGGACAATGGAGGGGTGCAAACCCCAAGTTCAGCCAGTAAGTAGTTTAATAAAAATAAAAATTGTAGAACTTTGCATATAATAAAAGATGAAAATAACCACACAGAGGTGAAGACCGCACCATCGTAAAAGGAAATTAATGTGTAAGGCAAAAATAAAATTTTTAGATGTCACCAGACGTCAATAGAATAGATAAAAATGTTCATATGTACAAAGTTTCACCTACAGTTACACTAATTTCTCACGAAAATGCGTATGTTCTATCTCTTCACCCAAATATTGTGATAAAAAATATTCTCTGTTATACCATAAATGCAAAAAATCCTTGCAACTTATAATACTTTTCCGTTCGGTTTTTTTTTTTCGCAATTGGATATGGTTGACTTTTTCAAACGAAACTAGTTATTATTGTTATCCGATTGAGATCCAGTCAGTTAAAATTGAATAAGATTTTTTAAATTTTTTGTGTATAATAAATACCTTTGACATCCATTTTCTCTTCCTTGACAATTCCAGTCAATAACTCTATAGAAAGGATAGTAAACGAATTGGTAATAACAAAATGTGGTTCTGCCTCAAGCAAATACATATGAGGAAGCAAACGCGGACAAGGAAATAACTTGCGCCATAAATATATGAGGTCTATTGATGATGCGACATTACTAAATGAAAACGGATAGACAATTAATAATATGATAAAACGACTAAACATCAGCTCTGAGAAATTTGGAATAAAGAAGAATGTGAGGGATACAAAAACAATTATTTTTATAAGGCATTCAAGAAAGATAAAAATGAAACTTTGTGATGAGTTAGTGGAATAAGTTGATAATTTCAGATACCTAGGATGCAAAATTACCCGTAACATGGCAGGTACCCAAGAAATAAAAACAAGGATAGATACTGCAAAATGGAAGATTTAATAGAAGCAGCCGTATTAATTGTTGCCTATTAAAAAGAAATTAGAAAAAGTATTAGTGAAGTGCTTTGTATGGTGTGTTACCCTGAATAGGACCGAAACATGAATAACGCGGTTGAAAGAGAAGAAATGCTTAAAGGCTTTTTAAATGTTAATCTGGAGAACAGTGGAAGGGAGGAAGGGGCTGATAAAATAAGGAATAAGGTTGTGTTGCAAAGTGTGAACGAGGGAAGACAGATACCTGAAACAATTAAAAGGAGGATAATAAATTGACCAAGCCACTGGATGAGAAGAGCTTGGGTAATAAAGGATGCGCTGGAAAGAATGATGACTGGGAAGAGATGTTCTACATGACTCCACTTGGTCACACGGATAACGGCTACTCGATAATCCATTTTCCAGCATATATACTGAAGCGTATATGAATTCTAATATATACTACCAAAAACAGTGTTGATCACAAATTATTTATCGGGATGACCGGTTTCAACCACAACTGTGGTCATCTTCCGACCAATGAGCAAGAACCTCCTTCTGATGATTTACCACAACAGTTGTGGTCGAAACCGGTCACCAGAATAAATAATTTTTCATCATGACGGGTTTTGATAGTAAATATTAGTAATAACTTTGATCACTGTTTGCTACCACAATGTATTGAAAAGTATAAGAATTCACCGATAGAACAGCAGAGATGCACATTATGAGTTCGGAAATTGGTTTCTGCAGAGGAGACATATACACAAGGGCTTTAACATAATCCCATCAAAAGGAATCTATTGGTGTCCAGCCCGGAGCCCCACGTGTTCAAGAGCAGAAAACTGCGTCGTCATGCCTAGTACGATTGACACAAAACTGTTTGGAAGCTATGGATTTCAAAATGCGTATGTGCTGTCTTGCGATTCACTGTGCTTGCGCAACAATTGAAATTCTGAACTTTCTTTTACAATCTGTAATTCTTATCGACGTATTGCTGTGTACTGAATAGTTATAGCTACTAGTAATCGCTATATTGATTTTGGATTACCTTGTATAATGAGTATTGTGAAGGATGTGCAGGCTTGCGCTGGCTCAAGGAATAAATGACTGTGAATTCGAGTGCAAAGTGAGTGTAAAACTGTAACTCTGTTCTTCTCCTTTGTCAGGAACAGACACTGCTCAGGAAAAACACGATGACTATCACTGACGTTCTTTGTCACTCACGGGGAAAGAATAAGTCACTGCCTGCTGTTTCGCCATAGAACGGCATATGTCTTAGAAATCTGGTTACTTTCGCCGAGGTGCTTCCCCGAACTTGCGAAGCCGCGTGTTGCGATAACCATACGTTCACTCTCTCAGCCCTCGTAGCTGTACAACGGTACATTTCTCCATTGCGACGGGAGACCTTACCCAAGTAAACGCAGATCTCGAGCGAGTTACCACAACGTTTATAGGAAACGCTGAAACACGGTGGCGTAGCGTAGATTAAAGACGAATATCCTTCCATCTTTGGAGAAATAGTATGAAATTTCATATAATAGCTTTCCTTTCCCACGAAAGCGTAGTGCTAGCAACTAACTATATTATCATTTTCTTTAAAACATAATTATGTGTAATTGTTTTATGGCTATGAAAAATTGTAGAAAACTTGTTACGATAATTTTCTTGGCGCTATGACAAATAAATATAAAAAGATATGGTGCTTACCATAAACTGGTACAATTCGCAATAAATGATACGTGAGTCTATGTAGTACATGTTATCCGAAAGCTAGTTAGTCCTGCAATGTTTTTCTGTAAAAAAAAGTGATAATTACATTGAGTAAGAAAAAGGCATCACGTTGCACCAATATTTGCAATACACGTCAGTCTCTTGAAGTCCCAATAACTTCTCTGGTCAGTTTGCTCATGTACCTTCATGTACAGACTCACACGTGGTTGGCAACTCCAATACGCCCTAATTACGATGTATTATTAGTCTTAGCAGTGACGACGGCCTTGAAACGTAGAGCACTGAATGTAGGCATCCAGAGTCGAATGATAGCAGAATGCAACTGGAGATCGATAGAGGTAGTACGAAGAAGAGAGAGTATAGGTAATGATAAAATGAAGAGCATTTTGCGTGTATACAACTTAGAAGAATGTGCAAAGCAGTAGCAACGAATGGGAATATGTACTGTCCAATGTGTGACTTTTTTACGCTTACCGCATATATTTTAAACATCCTTTATTTTTCAGGTTCCTGTTTTCGTCCCATCAATACACATATACATACAAAATATCAGAAGTTATACGATTACACGATTAACCGAAGAGGTCATCTAGAGACGTGTAGGTATGTTTCTGTGACTAGCGGCCACAAGTATACGTAAAATTCTGGCGTTGATGGCTGACAACGTATATTTCTTATTTCTCTCATTTAGTAAATAGTTGCAAGATGTTGGAGTATGTACTAGATCATGATACGGATTGCTGTCTTTCACTAGCACCTCTTCCTTATCTCAACTATTTCATTATCCTTCTACCACTATGTATCGGCTACTTTTTGCCGGCCGTAGTGGCCGTGCGGTTCTAGGCGCTACAGTCTAGAGCCAAGTGACCGCTACGGTCACAGGTTTGAATCCTGCCTCGGGCTTGGATGTGTGTGATGTCTTTAGGTTAATTAGGTTTAATTAGATCTAAGTTCTAGGCGACGGATATCCTCAGAAGTTCAGTCGCATAGTGCTCAGAGTAATTTGAACCAATTTTTGAGATACTTTCCCAAATTTCCATAGGGGCAGAGCTGACACTTATTTTGCCCAGTTCTGACCAGTACACGTCGACTGCAAAGGGGACACTATTTCAGTCATATTGCTTACTGATTGCTGTAGGAAGATATGACTTGAAGAAAACCAACTAAACCAGCGATCTTTGGACTCCATTACTTTATAAAATCATTGAGTTTCGTGCACATAAATCTAACAGAAAGACAAAAGAAAAACTAGTATCGTCCTCAGATGAATACAGCAGACATTATAGTATGTTTGATCTCCTCGACCTGCTTGTCTCATAGTGCAGTAATCTGCGACACAATAATTTGAATTAAAATGAAATCAAGTCCACCTACTGTAATAAGGAGCTACGGAATCACAGAACATCTGTTAACTGAAGGTGATTGATCAACAGTTATTTGTTGTCTAGGCAAATGTCAGGCTAGTTTCCCATCTTTGCCTCAGAAATACAACACAAAAACGCCACGAACAGGTTCACATAAAACAAAATTAAATTAATTGTCAAACTGATGTAGGGTGTTAGCTCATCGTAGGCGAACCGTGACGCACAGGGGACTTGTGCCGAAGACGGAGAGACATTACGAAAACAGTTCATCTTAGTTTTGAGCCACTGGACATCCACTGCTGTATGAAGGCTTCTCTACAATTTTTCCTGCGTTATGGTCTTCGGTGATACGCATCCAAGCTGCTCCTCTCATATTTCCTGTCTCTTCCCACAGTCCAGCAGATGTCATCTTGGTCTTGACTTATCTTTTGCAGTGCAGAAACTACCGCCACGATACGTTTGCCAGCTATACGCCTGGCTTCATATTTCGTCTATTTCTATTTCACTCAAGTCGTCTGTGTCTCATTGTCACAACTCAAAACTGGTAATACATTCTGACTGTAAGTTTCCCTTTTCCGAGGAATCGGAAGCTTAGCTTAAGAACCTGATGTACTTGAAGAAATACAGCAACCAATATGCACCGTAAATTGAGAGGTCTATAGTTTTTCTTATATTTTAAATGGTTCCTTTCTTGGAAATCAGAATAACAACAGAATTTTTCCAGTTTTTCAAAATATTTTATTCTGCACACATTCCGTAAAAAAATTGCAAGTTCCTTTCGTATTATTTTACGTCCAGCTTTAACTATTTCTCTAGGAAGTTCATCATATTCAGGCTGCTTTCCATTTTGTACCTAGAATCGCGTTATAAAAATATGATATTACTTCTGTAATATTTTGGTTGTACAGAATCTGCAGTCGATAACAATACAGAAAATATTGAGCCTCATGTTGTGTTCTAAAAGAAACCTGGTATAATTTTAATTCGACAAGGCGAATAGAAAGTTACTACGTGAAACTTTTGTTTTGCTGTAGAGGCCCTCTAGATGGATTGCGAGACGAGTCTCTATCTCGTTTTTACTGACAAAGCTCTGAAACCTAAGCCACTTGAGTGCCACTCATAGGCTAGGGGAATCTTTAATCTGTCAAAATCTTCTAATTTCTTTATCAGGTTTTGTACAGATTATATTTTTTCATCAGGAATTGTAGTATTTGATGTAGTTCATACTAGTAGAGAAATAATAATGTGAAAACTTTTGAATTAAAAAAAAAAGAAATTTCGCATTGGTACTTGAATAGCTAAATATCGAAAATGTTAAGTTGATGAAACTGCCTACCCCTTGAACATCCGGTCAGGATTGCGCATAAACAGTGCTTAAATGCACTGCAGAATAATTCTTCAACCACTCAAACTACGTACCTATTGCTTATAAGAAATTTTCCACAGCAACGGCGGTAGCCTAGCCATTATGCCTGTGAATCACTCCGACGAAGGGAGAGGTGTAACAGAGTTTCGTGAAGGTCAAATGAGCCGGCTGGGTGCCAGTATTCCTTGTTGTGGGTCAGTGATAAGCGGTCATTGCCAGGACTCTTGTTTCTATTACGTCTGTTGTTCGACTGTGGTGACTGCGATGAAGTAGATTGTGGGGTGACTACGATAGTAAGGACGAAGACGTTACTGAGACAAATTTTCGGATGTCATTGTAATCTGGCTTGAGGCTCACGATACAAAAGTGCTTAGCCGTTGCAGCACTACATTTATAAATAGGACAAAACAAAGATAGAGAAGAGAAAAGACAATCAGAGATCATATCAGATTTTGAGGCAAACTTTATGATGATTAGTAAATTATTAGATAACGCAGTTTGAAGTTTTGCAAGTCAGGGAACCATTGAAAGGTTATGCGGATAACTGCAGAAATTCAGAGACGCTTGCCGTAGACCTACGCATCTGAGTCTTTTGATACCAGGACGTCTCAGAGCTCGGTGGTTCAGCGATAAACGTCTATGATTCGATACCCACTCAATCATAGGATTTTTTATCTGTTAGTTATCATGTCTTGCACCTCTGAAAATGTTCCTAAATGCGAAAAACGCTGAAATGCAATGTGATTCGGAGTGCACGTTAGACTGCAAGTTCCCTGTAACTGGTTGGGTAAATCAATTCAAGGCTGACTATACAGTAGTAGCTTCCAGTTGCTTCAATAAGGCTTTCAGTGTAACAGTTGGAAGTAGGGAGCAGCGGAGAAACGAACCACGATGCCATTAACGAGACTTAATGTGTATTACTGACGGGTCGGGAACAAACGAAGGTGCTGAGGCCAGTGCATATGGTGTACGCCATAGACTAGAGGCAGGTATTTTTTCAGGTTAGCTGGCCACGGTATTCCAGGTGGAGATACTGAATGTGCGCATAGGAGAATGTTCGTAGGTGCTACTAGGATCGTGGCATCAACGTTCGTTCGGAAAACCAGGCAGCTCTGAAATTCTCCATCAGCTCCTGCAACGAGATCCAACATCGCTGCAGAATGTCGTGGAGCCCGTTTGGGGGTAGGGGAACGCAACAAGATAAATCTGCAGTGGGTCTCTGGTCACTCAGGAATTAGTGGCAATGAACAAGCTGATAGGCTGGCCAGTGCAGCAGCGACGACTCCATTTGTTAGACCAGAACCTATCCTAACCACCACTAAAACTACGTAGCTCGCTTAGGAGATAGAATGCGTAATATTGGGCACAGTTTCAGAAACAGAAACACGGCAAGCTAATTATTCCGAAACAATATCTTAAGATAAGTTCTTCAATCCTTGACTTGAACAGGAGGCAGATTAAACTCATGGTATGACTAATGACTGGTGATGGCAACTTCAGGTAACACTTGCACACGATTAGTGTTGAGAAAGACTCCTCTAAGTGCAGACTATGTGGTTTGGGGGATGAAACCATGTCACACTCAAACTTCCAGTGCTTAGCATTGGAGGCCAAATGACTCAGACTATTTCAGTAAGTAATTCCTGAAGAAATTGTGGCTAGTAAAGCACTGGTAAAGAGTCTCCTATTACTCTCCAAGGGTACCGTCTGGCTGTACTAAAAGGACAAAGAAAGAAACTGCAAAATAAACTCAGTTTCGGTGCGAGCAACGTGGGCTACGGTTACTGTTGTTTTGTCTCCCTGAGTAAATCAAATGAAATGAAATCAAATGACTACAAAGGTCGGAAGAAGAAAATGGCGTAGCACTGCCAATGCGTCAATGCCCTGTAAAGCATTGTGGCGTTCAAAATAACCGTTTGGTTGATGGTTATTGCAGTAGTAGATAATTATAAATTAGATGCAGTTTTCATTTAATATAAACAATTTATAACGAGTATCTTGCTAGCTACTGTTATTTGTGAACGTATCCATAGTCGTAAACTACACCAAAGGATACACCAACGCACGGCAATATGTGAATAACCATGTTCTGTCCTGCCCGTTCATCGCCACGCATAGCTCACGTTAATGACATATTTCGTCACATTACCTCCAGGACCTCCAACTCTTAAGCAATGCCTCACGTATCAGTGACGTTCCTAGATGACGTGTCCAGGCGACCTAGGAAGCTTCTTCCGTCTTAAAGTTGAAGCACTGATCGGTTGTATTCAACATGTCCCACACGAAAGTCTCCTCAGAAAACAGGTAGCACGCTGTAATAGACACTACACTAACGCCTACGGAATATACACATGTAGATGTGAGATAAAGATTAGACATGATTTCCAAAATATGAACCTGTACGTCTGTTTCTTTCAAAACCTCATAGGTCAATTAAATCCATTTGAAGCGCTGCGTAGCCGCCAAAGACAGCTCACAGTTTTGAAATGCCGGCACCTCACTGTTTTTCCTGAGACTTACATTAGCTAATATTAAGAGGAATTGCAGCTTAAATGTTCCCCTCAGTAGTGTAATGGCAGTGACACAATATGTCGAGATCTAAATATAGAAAAAGTTTGAGAGTTTGAAGTGAAGTCTCAGGATAGACAACTGAGAAAAGCAAGTGCAGCTTATTTAAAACAAGCCACTAAGATGTCTATGAAAAACGATGTTGAATATCGTATAGTATTCACCTTCTTCCTTTTCTTCTGCCTTTGACCCTTATCGGCGAGGTGTCGGATTTTTATTAACTTAGGGGTCGCCAGGTGCCCTTCCTGTTATCATCCCGTTGCGGAAATTTCTACTCAAACTGCCTGCGTGTATTATTATTCATGTGAAAGCGAACAAAAATTATCTAAATGTTTATGAATAGTGTCACTGAAATGTGACATGGGTACCAGCCCTCTATTCACTCAGTGGGGTGTATGAAACCGCCTAAACGTCACCTCCAGATTGGCCGGCACACCGACGCTCGCTGTTAATTCACCGAGTGGATCTGATCTGGGACCGGCGCACCGCACCGTCCTGGAAGCGTCGCTTTAAAACGCACTGTTACCTTTAACAGCCAGTCACGATTTACTTGTGTCTTGTGCCATTTTTTAAAAACGTGTTTTCTTTCAAGCTGCTAGGTAGATCATGATCTATCGGTGTGCTGTCAGCAACCGATTATCATCACGAACCTCTTTCATTACTGACTCGTCACGATGATATTCTTGCGAAAATCAACTTTCGAATCTGGAACGAAAGAAAAGAGACTTTACTGTAGCATGTATTGGACTGAAGCTTTCTGTAATAACTTCCCGAATATAGCCGAAAGATGTTAATTCAGAATTGGTTGTGGAAGCCATTTAAGTCATCATTTGTTTTTATTTTGGTTAAATTTATGACTTGCATTAATTTTTATTTGCTTGCTAGTTAATGTTTTGCTTTTAAACACGATTTGCAAAAAGTTGTTACTCAGCTTTACAAGCCGGCCGTTGTGGCCGAGCGGTTCTAGGCGCTTCAGTCCAGAACCGCGCTGCTGCTACGGTCTCAGGTTCGAATCCTGCCTCGGGCATGGATGTGTGTGATGTCCTTAGGTTAGTTAGATTTAAGTAGTTCTAAGTCTAGGGGACTGATGACCTCGGATGTTGAGTCCCATAGTGCTTAGAGCCATTCAGAATTACACACTTTTTGCTATCGTACCCTAGAGGACCTTGCCACTCGTTAATGACTTGTCAACATTTCGTTTGATTTCTACATGGATAATAATTGTCACTGTAGATGATCACTACTGTTAATGGTTGTTTCTATGCCAGTCCTGTTGGTAGAATATAATATACAGCTTTCTACTCTTATGTTGAGCTTTGTGATTTTGGTAATGGCTGTGTTCTGGCGCTAGTACTATGTAGAGAAATGACACTAAAACAGTGTAACTGTCGCTATTAGAAGAAACGATGAGGGATGGATATCAGTATCACAATGGGATTGATGTAGATCGAAGTATTCTGCACCAGTATCTGAAAAAATAGGAGCTTTAAGGTGTCATAAGGGGAGGGGAACGGTTTTTAGCATTTAATGAGATAAATATTAATGTTAAATGTGAGGTATATGATGGCGATCAGGTGGGCGAAAGCGTTATATAAAGTAGCGAAATCTGTCTTCAGATTTGAGAGCTGAGGCAGTTATTAACGTCAATAGCATGTAGTGATGTGTTGACGGGGGATGTTCGGCTTTTCTGGTGGTAGTAACAAAGATAAAGCTGATTATACAGGTGTCTCGCTAAGAAATGAACACGAGTTTGTAGATGGTGATATGGATAATTATAGAGGTAAAATGTTAAACAGGATGAACGCGAACTCCACCTACAAAATTTCCCAGGTTTTCCGAGATATTTCTTGAGTTTTGGATTTCTTTCCCCCTTTCATCTTCGTATCTATATTGCATTGACAATATTTGCGTAACAGTGCTAATGAGAATGGTAAGCGCTGTGTCTCTTATCTGGAACCAAACTTACTTATTCACTCGAGGACGTTGCTATTGACAACACTAACGCTCACTTTCTTCTTCGTCCTCCAGCTTGTATTCGGTACTGCCCGGATTCCGTCTCGGATTTGCTTTTCCAGCAGTGTTAGTAACACGATAACAGTGATACCCAGTAGTATCGATAGGTTTACTGCTCAAGATTTGGCCGATATGCACCTCGTGTATGGATTCAATGAATGCAATGCAGGAGCGACACAACGACGCTGTTTGTCTGTTCCCACAGCGACGGCTGTGTACGTATTCCGTCTGATGGGTTGTTGCGTTACTCTGTGGTCTGTGTTGTCCTTTTTGGTGCATATTACTGACTTTTTCTTTATTGTGAAGGTATTTTCACAGAAAGAAAGATAATTTAGATAACAAATCGACTGAATTAGAGTTACATTAGGCCCTAATGCTCTGTAGCGACTGTCGAAGACCACGGTTTCTGTAAACCAAAATACCCCAAAAATATCCCCGAATAGCCTCCGAAAGTTTGTCTGTGGAATTCGACTTCGCTCTGTAGAAATATATACGCTATTTTTATGCTCTCAGAGATGTTTCCAGTTTCATTGTCAGTTTCAATTTACATCTCATGAGAGAGAATTTTGCAGATTGTATTGACAGAAAATAAGTTATTTTTCTGAATTTCTGTTTGCAGTCATCTTAAAATGTGATCAAGAAATTGAAACGCAAGCACCCAATTTTTCTTTGGCTTACATTTTCTGAGCGTGGACTCCTCTCTTTAACGGGACCTGCAAGCAGTAGCTAAATATAGAACAGGTGAGTGACGTTGGCGCTATGTCACAATATCGCTTCAAGCGATTCAATGAGCGGGAAAGGCGATGCAGTGGCGTCCACTGGTTCCGATCTGTTACAAGACAGTGCATTCCAGCTCCTGATGTGAAAGGCGGAGTCTCACATTTCGGCAACGTGGCAAACGCAGTGCGTTCTGAATGCTTGTCTTGGGAAACATTTGGACACAGAATATTTGTACACAGCGGTATTACTCTGTCCTTGCCAGCGCTTCTTAAGTTACTTTACTTGCCGTTTCCGGACGAGAACATTTAAGCTCTCTTCTTCCGAATTTCTGCAGCTTTAATAGCCTTGTCATTGCATAAAAATAGATCTTCTGCTGTGCTTCATAAGATACGCTGTAATCAGTACAAAGAGAATGAGAGGCTGCCGTTTGTGTGCGAATTAATCGTAGATATTGAGCGCTGGCGAAGATAAGTACGAATAATAACGGCCTTGTTTTCCTTATGGTGGATTGCAATAGAAATACCGAGAAATCTGAAGCAGTGGAAACTTGAATAAAGGCGTTTCACTCTTCAAGGAAATTTGTTTCGAAAATCTGACCGATATTAATTACTAATTATATGAATATTGTTAATGTCTTCACAAATAGCTGCCAGAGAACTTGAAGATGAAATGAGATTAATTGCTACCGGCACCAGCCATTGGAAACAGTTCACACCACAATTACCGCATGAATAAAATGTTACGTCTGTACTATGAAAATCTGTGTTGGAGGGTCCACTTCCACTACACGTATGAAAAATCGGCAAATATTCACATCTAGATCTTTTATTGTTGTAGTATTAATACTTCGTTCTGCCTTAGCTAAAATATGAGAAACATTTTACTGGTGCTCTGGTGAGAACTTAAGATTTATATTACGAGAACCGTGAAAGATTTTAGTTGGAACACGTTTGCTTGTATAATAGCTGCCAAATTAAAACAGTGTTCCATAACTCCAACTCGAATGTGGAACGTTTGCCCTTCGTGGGTAAGTACGGTTACTACTGAGCTATCCTAGCATGATTTCCCGGTCTCACAGCTTAACTTCCGCCAGTAACTAATGTTCCACCTTCTAAACATCACAGAAGTTCTCCTGCATACATTACAGAAGTTGTACGCCTAGAGGAAAGTATACTGAGGAAATTTGGCTTAGCCACAGCCCAAGTAATTGTTTGCAGAATGAATTTTCATTACACAACTGTGTGTGCTGACTTCAAATTTCTGCCAGATTAAAACTGTGCACTAACCCGGGACTTGAACCGAGGACTTTTTTCTTTTCAAATCACGGCTATAGAGTGCAAATTTATTCTGGACGCCTTTCGTATTATTGCTAAATTCAAACGAACATCTTGAACAGAACTGCTATATCTATAATTGTTCTGTATAAACATCTATTGTCAGTTAATACGGCGATATAGTCCATAATAGGGTGGCAAAAAAAGGAGTGTATGAAATTTGAAATAAATGAAATAGTGTCAATGAACTCTTTTATAGGACAGCATCTGAAAGCTGAGCGCGAAAAATAGTTGTGGTGTCTTTCACATACTTTAAAAAGGCTTTCGTTTCATGGAAATTCACTTATCACTTCCTCTCAACCGTTAAGAGGCCATTATTTTTCGAACTGGGGTCACAACAGCATAGCTCTAACTGTAAAACACTAACATCAACACTGAGAGAGATTACGAAAGTTTAAAACACTGGATTCTCGTTCGAGAGAGACTGGCTTCAAATCCCTGTAATAGCCTCCCCATTTAAATTTTCGGTAGTTGCTGTGAAAAGATTAAGGGAAATGTCCTGACAATCCCTATGAAAGGGACACGGCCGATTTCCTTCGCCAGATTTGCTCAAAAAGGAAATTTTATTCCGACCTTTATTTTATGACCTCGTTGTTAATTGGACGTTAAACCATAGGCTTCCTCTTTCGCAGATAGTTAAAAGTGGAATTTCATAAGTTAAGTGTATTGCAAAGCTTTTCAAATTAAAAGTGTAAAAAGAAACCGTATGCAAGTAAAGACAACTTGCGCTTCTAAAACCCAAGATGAGGTAAACAGTGTATATGCAGTACAAGTTTAGACTGCAGTCTCTGCTGACAACAAAAGCAAAGAAACAGATGTCATAATATGTGAAAAGGAACAGTAACCGCTTATCATCCATGAGGACGTCTAGTCAAATGAAGCAAAACGAATCGGTTGAAAAGCGTTCTTGATTTGCACTATGCGAGATGGAAAAAAAAAAAAAAACTCTACGAAACAATCACCTGACTGGGACAGAAATCGATAGGTATAATGTATATGTGCAGACACACACATGACAACATTTCTGGAAAATTACATAATTTATTCAAGAAAAAGAGCTTCAAAAACTGATCGAATCAGTAACGCGTTGATTCACTTCTGGCAGTTATGCAAGCAGTTCAAATGGATCTGAGCGCTATGGTAAATAACATTTGAGGTCATCAGTCCCCTAGAACTTAGAACTACTTAAACCTAACTAACCTAAGGACAGCACACAACACCCAGTCATCACGAGGCAGAGAAAATCCCTGACCCCGCCGGGAATCGAACCGCCACGCGGGATTAGGCGAGTGGTCTAAGGCGCTGCAGTCGTGGACTGTGCGGCTGGTCCCGGCAGAGGTTCGAGTCCTCCCTCGGGCATGGGTGTGTGTGTTTGTCCTTAGGATGATTTAGTTTGAGTAGTGTGTAAGCTTAGGGACTGGTAACCTTAGCAGTTAAGTCCCATAAGATGTCACACACACATTTGAATCGAACCCGGGAACCCGGGTGCGGGAAGCGAGAACGCTACCGCACGACCACGAGCTGCGGACTGCAAGCAGTTATTCAGCTTGATGTTGATTGACAGAGTTGTAGGATGCCCTCCTGAGGGATATCGTGCCAAATTCTGTCCAATTGGCGTGTAAGATCGTCAAAATCCAGAGGTGGTTGGAGAGCCCTGCCCATAATACTCCAAACGTTCTCAGTTGGGGAGAGATCCGGCAACATTGCTGGCCACGGTGAGGTTTGGCAAACACGAAGACAAGCATTAAGAACTTTCGCCGTGTGCGGGCGGGCATTATCTTGCAGAAATGTAGGCTCAGGACGGTTTGCCATAAACGGCAACGAAACGGCTCTTAGAATATTGTCGACTTACCGCTGTGCTGTATGGGCGCCGCGGATGACAACCAAAGATGTTCTGCTATGAAATGAAATGATCCCGCAGGCCATCAGTTCTCGCTGTCGGTCCGTATGGCGGGCGACAGTCAAGTTGGGGACCCAGTTCTGTTTGGGGCGTCTCCAGACACTTTCTCGCCCGCCATCGGGACCTGGTATCTCAGTGTCTGGAGTAGATCTGTCTTCAGTGTTACGTCCCACTTCGAAGTGACCACAGAAGGCATGGAATACCAACCTGACTGTCGCCCGCCATACGACCTGACAACCAGAAGCGATGGTTTGAAGTGTCTTTCTTTTTCTTGGCAGGACCACTTTAGTTGTCAACCGCTGCAACGTTACAGAATAGCGGTATGTAGAAGACATACTAGGTTCCGTTTTGTTGCTGTTAATGGAAGTCCATTCTGAGCTTACATTTAATCAAGATACCACCCGCCAGCATACGGCAAGAGTTTCTGCTGCTTGTCTTCATGCTTGACGGACACTACCTTGGTCAGCAATGTCGCTGGGTCTCTTCCCAATTGAGAACGTTTGAATCATTATGGGCAGGGCCCTTCAACCGTTTCGGAATTTAGACGATCTAACGCGCCAGTTGGACAGAATCTGACACGCTATCCATCAGGAGGATATCCAACAACTCTGTCAATCAGTGCCAAGCCGAATAACTACTTGCATGAAGGCCAGAATTTGTGGCGTTGTTTCTCTTGAATACATTATCCAGTTTTTTCTGAAATTGTAATCATTTGTTTGTCTGCTGATGTACATCACATCTACACGTTTTTCGTCCCGTTCGGTTATTTTCTTCGTGGCGGGTTTTTGTCCTGTAGTTTATATCCGCCGCGTTTTGACCTGGATGAACTAATAGAGACCTACCGACCGCCGTGACAACCTGAGCCAATGGCATCATTTGGATGCGGTACGGAGCGACATGTGGTCAGCACACAGTCGTCTCGGCCGTAGACAGCTTTCTAGACTTTGGAGGCGCTACGTCCCTCAGGAAGCAGAGTACACCCCATTCCAGGCTTCCCACGGAGGAAAAATCCCTGGCAGCCTGGAAACCGAATCAGGTTCCTCCGCACAGCATCCAGAAAGCCAGACACGCTGATCACTGAGCTACGGAGGCGGAAGTTGTATGTAGGGCGAACCAGAACTACACGGACAAAATTTCGGAGGTTGTTCAGGGATATTTTCTGAGTATTTTAGTATAAGGTAGGGGTGGTTTTCTGTGGCTCGTTACAAGGTAATAACGTAATTATGATTTATACGGATTTGTTACCAGAATTCCTATGAAAATACTTTATTAGCAAAATATAGTAACGCGAGAGAATTAGGTTGTTCGTGGGCAGTTATGTACAGGTACAAAACTAATGTGATGTGTTTGCCATTGCTGTGGAAACAGCTGAGCATAGCATCGTCATGCCGCTTTTCTATTGCATTCAGTGAAAACGTAGCCCGGATGCTTTGGTGCCTATTCTTCATGAGCAAACCTATCCATACTGTTGTACATCTCTGTTAACGTACAACCAACATTGCCGGGAAAACAAAGTTGAGACAGATCCGAGCAGTACTGAATGCAGGCTTGAGGACCAAAATAAAGTAAGCGTTACTGTTGTCAACAAGAAGTACCATGAGTGAATGGAACAATTTTGTTGCCAAACAAGACACACAAGGCATACCGTCATCATTTGCTTTGTTGTTCAGATATTCTCACTCCAATACCGATACAATAGGTATGAAATCAAACAAAATGTAATTACTCTGTAACGAGTCACCGGAGATCACGGGTGGTTATATAAAAAAAAAAAAACACGAAAAATATCCCTGAGCAGCATCCGAAAGTCTATCATTGGAGTTCTGATTCAGCCTATCATATTGTTTTAATTGTTTCTCTTTATTTAACCGTGTTTCGTCATATATGTGTCTCTTTTGGTCTCCTTTTTATTTTACAAGATAGAAAACGATTGTAAGTCTGTATGATATTTTAACACTGCCGAAAACATAGAACACAGATGATGAAACATAAGTGTCGGGACTTAAGTATGTAAAGGTAAATCTGTCATAAAGCTGAAGACTGGTTTGACCATCACAGTGATCGTAATCCTGTTGGAAGTACTCTGAAGTTACCTTCCTCCGACTTTCGAACTGATTTACTCAGTTGTAGTGGCTCCTACAGTTCAATGTACACCATGAAACACAGTGCAAGTCGGAGTTTTTCACATTAATAAGCATTACCAGACGCTAAATAAATCATAAGTGACCGAATAACGCAACAGCAAACAAAACTAAAGACGAAAAAACGTCGTTTTGAGGAATTCTTCGTCTTTGGAAAACCATATCAGTATATGAAACTTCCTGGCAGATTAAAACTGTGTGCCCGACCGAGACTCGAACTCGGGACCTTTGCCTTTCGCGGGCAAGTGCTCTACCAACTGAGCTACCGAAGCACGACTCACGTCCGGTACTCACAGCTTTACTTCTGCCAGTATCCGTCTCCTACCTTCCAAACTTTACAGAAGCTCTTCTGCGAACCTTGCAGAACTAGCACTCCTGAAAGAAAGGATATTGCGGAGACATGGCTTAGCCACAGCCTGGGGGATGTTTCCAGAATGAGATTTTCACTCTGCAGCGGAGTGTGCGCTGATATGAAACTTCCTGGCAGATTAAAACTGTGTGCCCGACCGAGACTCGAACTCGGGACCTTTGCCTTTCGCGGGCAAGTGCTCTACCGACTGAGCTACCGAAGCACGACTCACGTCCGGTACTCACAGCTTTACTTCTGCCAGTATCCGTCTCCTACCTTCCAAACTTTACAGAAGCTCTTCTGCGAACCTTGCAGAACTAGCACTCCTGAAAGAAAGGATATTGCGGAGACATGGCTTAGCCACAGCCTGGGGGATGTTTCCAGAATGAGATTTTCACTCTGCAGCGGAGTGTGCGCTGATATGAAACTTCCTGGCAGATTAAAACTGTGTGCCCGACCGAGACTCGAACTCGGGACCTTTGCCTTTCGCGGGCAAGTGCTCTACCAACTGAGCTACCGAAGCACGACTCACGTCCGGTACTGGCAGAAGTAAAGCTGTGAGTACCGGACGTGAGTCGTGCTTCGGTAGCTCAGTTGGTAGAGCACTTGCCCGCGAAAGGCAAAGGTCCCGAGTTCGAGTCTCGGTCGGGCACACAGTTTTAATCTGCCAGGAAGTTTCATATCAGCGCACACTCCGCTGCAGAGTGAAAATCTCATTCTGGAAACATCCCCCAGGCTGTGGCTAAGCCATGTCTCCGCAATATCCTTTCTTTCAGGAGTGCTAGTTCTGCAAGGTTCGCAGAAGAGCTTCTGTAAAGTTTGGAAGGTAGGAGACGGATACTGGCAGAAGTAAAGCTGTGAGTACCGGACGTGAGTCGTGCTTCGGTAGCTCAGTTGGTAGAGCACTTGCCCGCGAAAGGCAAAGGTCCCGAGTTCGAGTCTCGGTCGGGCACACAGTTTTAATCTGCCAGGAAGTTTCATATCAGCGCACACTCCGCTGCAGAGTGAAAATCTCATTCTGGGGGCATATCAGAATAATAATAGTTATATTCAAGATGTGTTGCAACAAATCCTAAGAAGCATTACCCGCCATGAAGAGCAAAGCAGAAAGTAAATATTAGTCATCTGCTATACTTAGATGCATAATGTTCGTAGATAGCCGGCTGATGTGGCCGAGCGGTTCTAGGCGCTTCAGTGTGGAACCGCGTGACCACTACGGTCGCAGGTTAGAATCCTGCCTCGGGCATGGATGTGTGTGATGTCCTTAGGTTAGTTACGTTTAAGTAGTTCTAAGTTATAAGGGACTGATGACCTCAGATGTTAAGTCCCATAGTGCTCAGAGCCATTTGAACCATTTTTTTGTTCGTAGATAAACTGTTAAATTACGCTATATTTTCCACCTCATAACCCACACTGGACCCGCTTTCGGGAGGACGACGTTCAAAGCCGTCTCTGCCCATCCTGATTTAGGTTTTCCGTGCTTTCCCTAAATAGTTTCAGGCAAATGCCGGGATGGTTACTTTGAAAGGGCACGGCCGGCTTCCTTCCCCATCCTTCTCTAATCCGAGCTTGTACTCCGTCTCTAATGACCTCGTTGTCTTCAGAACGTCAAATACTAATCTCCTCCTCCACCTCGTAACTATAATCAAGTCCAAATCCGAAAGCAGGATCGTCAATAAAGTACAACACGTAGCACGTTTACTGCGAACACCAACGTACAGAAACAAGAGAAATGAACTTCAGGACGGAGAATGCAGCTATTTATACTAACATTGAAAATTGCAGACAACGCAAACATTACGAACAGAAGTAATTCAGAAGACCTTCAAGAAGTAATAAACACTAAATAACAACAGCAGGTGGTGGTATTTTAATTGCCCACGCAGCACACCTGCAGTGTCCGCAGCTCGTGGTTCAGCTGCTAGCGTTGCTGCTTCTGGATCACGGGGTCTCCGGTTCGATTCCCGGGCGGGTTGGGCATTTTTCTCTGCCCGTGGCTGGGTGTTTGTGTTGTCCTCATCGTTTCATCATCAACATCATCATCATTCGTGACCGTGGCTAATTCGGATTGTGTAAAACTTGGACTGTGAAAAAATTGGGACTTCGTACGGGCTTTGATGACCGCGCAGTTGAGCGCTCCGCAAACCAAACATCATCATCACCATCATCATCATCATCATCACCACGCCTGCCAACGACACAAACTGCTACGCCGTGCAGCATGATATACGCCTCTTTGTGTGTGTGTGTGTGTGTGTGTGTGTGTGTGTGTGTGTGTGGCGGAGAGAAATTTCTGTAATGCTTTCACTTCCCCCTTTCCTTGTTGCAATCGCGTATGGTTCGAGGTCACAATGATCGCCTGTAAACCTGCATGTGGGCTCGAATCTCTCTTATTTTATCCTCATGTTCTTTTAGCGAGACATTCATAGGACGAAGCATTATGTTTGTTGACTCTCCCAAGAAAGCACACGCTCAGAATTTTAATGGTAGAACATACCGTGATGTAAAACGCCTGTTGCAGCGTCTGCCACTGTGAAACTTCTTTATTTAAATGAGTGTGTCTGTACTTAAATTGCTGAATGACTGAGAAGATGAAACTTCTACGTTATTTGATTCTGAAACAGCTGAGAGTAAAACTGAACGTACTGAGCCTACTTTGTCTTTACTTTTTCTTATCATGTCAACATTGACCCACAATATTGTAGAGCAACGTAATCTCACTGCTCAAAAAATTACAACCTTATTTCAAATAATTAATTCAAAAGAATGGCCCTGACTAAAAAGAAATCTTAACAATAACCTATACATTTCATTAAGCACTTACCTCACAAAAATCTTCATTACATGAACTACTGCAATACAGCGAGCGTCAATACTGCCGGCTAAAAAGAAGATTCTAACTTCTAAAGCCACTAACTACTAATGGGCATGTGGTTAGCAAAGGAAAGATTTTGTTGCAAACCAAATAATGTATTTTTTTACCTTAATAATGTGACATCCAGTTCAAACACGAATGTAAATCGTCATTGACATCCAGTACAAGGGTATATAATTATGAATAATTTTCAGTCTCTAAGTCGGATAGTTCCAGATCGTTAGCCTACGCTAACACTTCAGACCTCTACCCTCCATCAATGCTAACTTATCACATTTTACATCCACCACTGCTGGCTGTTCGCCTCCAATTGGCCGACAGTAATTGAATCACTGCTGACGACTAACTTCTAACTGCCCAACACTACTGGCGATTAACTTCCAACAACGAGTCCAACCCGCCACAGAGTCTCTTGCAAAGAAAGCGCAGTCAGAGATCCAATGCAAAGCGCTACACAGCACTGCCAACACAGAAGCGGCCCACTTACAACTGGAGTTGGCTGAGCATCTCCGTGACGCTTTCGCGCTTACTGCTAAACAAACCTGTAAAGAAACGAGCTGCTGGTTCTTTGGTTTTTCTCTGTTTCCTCTATCACTAGCATCTGGTATAGATCCCACACTGACGAGCTACACTCAAGTACTGGTCGAACGAGAGTTTTGTAAGCTACGAGTTCTTCCTTTGTTGATGGACTATATTTCCTGAGGATTCTTCCAGTGAATCTCAGTCTGGCATCTGCCTTACTAGCGATTACTTTTATGTCGCCGTTCCCCTCAAATTGCTCCGTCTCCATTCTCCTAGATATTTTATGGAAGTAGCTACGACCAGTTATTCTTCTTCAGTCGTGCAATCATACAATAAAGGGTCATTCCGTCTGCATATTAGTAATACATTACATTTATTTATGTTGATGGTCAGTTGCTAATCCTTGCATCGAGCATCTATCCTCTGCAGGCCTTCCAACATGCCACTATAGTTTTCTAGCGTTGCGACTTCTCTGTATGCAATAGCATCATTATCCAAAAGCCTCCTGAAACTTCCGACGTGACCTGCTACGTGATTCATTGATATTATGAAAAGAAATGGTCCTAAGACACACCTTGCGGCGCGCCAGAAGTTACTTTTACGTCTGAAGACTTCTTTCCATCGAGAGTGACGTGCTGTGTTCTGTTTTATAGAATCTCTTCAGTCCACTCACACAATTGGTCTGATATTCCGTACGCTCGTATCTTCTTCGTTAGACGGCAGTGTGGAACAGTATAGAACTCCTTTCGGAAGTCAAGGAACACGGCATCCACCTGTGCGGCAGTGTCCACATTCTTGTGGGTCACGTAGACGGTCAGAGCTAGCTGGGTTTCATACGATCTTTTTCTTTTTAACCCATGTTGATTCCTCGAGATGACGTTTTCGGTCTTCACAAATGTCACAATATGCGAGCTTAAAACATGTTCCACAATTCTGCAACTGGCTTGACGTCAGAGGTACAGGCCTGTGGTTCTGTGCGTCTTTCGCCAGCATTCTCACACGGCTTTAGTGGGAAACTTCCCGAAAATCTGCTCCTCGGCTGGCCAACGTCCTAAGCTTGCAGTTGGCCTTTCTCACCATGTTCCAGCAATGGGGTGTTTAAAGACTCAGTACTCCAGGCTTCATGAGCCCTGTTCCTCCTTGCAAAAAATTTCGGATAATACAACAGCAATAACTATATTTATGGTCCCTCAGCAACATGTGACTAACCAGTTACATTACAACTAAATGATTTCTATAGAGCATGTTAAACAGAAATGATTTCTATTGTGCATTGTTAACAGTAACGTTCTTACAGCGGCCCTTTGGGGTATTCCCTACACCTCTCTCTTCCGTCCCATTGAGAACGACATGTTGACTTTCATCTTCTAAGAAGTTCTGAATTCATTAAGACGTATTTTTCTCACTAAACGACTGTGCGGAACTGTATCGAATGCCTCCCGGAAATCAAGGAACACGGCACAAACCAAGACGTCCCGCCTACGGTGGTCTGAATATCTCGTTAAAACGTCCTTATCGCACAGTTCAGCGCCTAAACCAAATTTCTGCATCTCGTTAATGGGTTAATGTATGTGTACTTAGTACAACTCTTTATGACGTGTGGGGCCCCCACAACGTACAAGGTGCGTAAAGAAACTTCTAAAGGAATAACAGCTGCTACATAACTTATGTAAAACAGAGCATAGGGCTGTGGACACTAATAGACGTGAAGCCTTCAGTGACTACCCTAGAATACTTTTACCGAAAGAGTCCTCACGAAACCCAAGCAAATTGTAGTCGTATGTGAATGTTGTCACAGACACAGGTTACTACCCAGACACTCATTGTCGACACAGGAACTGAAATTGAGGGCAGCAAAGCAAAAGCACGAATGTTGAATTCTGTTTTCAAATGTTCCTTTACAAAGGAAAATCCAGGAGTATTGCCCCAGTTCAGTACTTGCTCCGCTGCAAAGATGAGTGACACTAGTGTCAGCAGAATTAAGAAAAAGCTGAAATCGGTAAAATTGAACAAAACCCCATGGTCTGATGTTATCTGTATAAGATACTAAACACAATTTTTGGCTGAGTTAGACCCTCCATTAGTTGTAATATACCATAGACCCACAAACAAGAACTGCGTCAGTAGTTGGCTTTCTAAATGAACGTAGATGCCACGATTCTTGTGCCACCTACGCCGATAGCAGATATTTCGGCCTGGAACACCGTGGCCAGCTACCCTAGAGAAATTACTCTCTCTGTTTTCAGTCCGTCGGTATACCAGACTATGTCTGCTGAGCGTTATCGAGGTTCGTTCTTCCACTGCTCCCTACTTCCAGTCATTACCATGAAAAGTTTATTGAAGGATCTGAAAAATAGACAGAAACATGCATCATTCTCCCCATATTAAGCTTGCATGTCCATAGTCTGCGGTCCTGCATTCAAAAGACAGCGCTAATGAAATACTGATAGTGGTAAGTGCACATTTCGATTTCATATCGTGCAAATTGTTGCTATTATTTCAATAGCTCTTCAGTCAATTGCTTGAAACTTGCATGTTATCAAATTGAGTGGCGAGCGCTTTTCAAATGATGTATTTTTTCCGATTTTTAATTTCTTTGAGGTTATGCAGTAACTATGTCTTAATCGCTGACGTAAGTAAATTTTAATATTGAAACATTATATATGCTTTATGGTTATGGTTATTACAATTAAAATCCTAGGCATTTGTGGTGTGTTAGAACTTGGGGCGTTGGCTATTTATACTCGTATGCTACATACAGGAGCAGCAAGAACCTCTTCCATCGCCGCCCCACCGCCCCCTCACCCTTCAGAGACGTCAAAGATAGCAAATTTTCAAAATCGCCATGAATCAAAAACAAATTGTGAAGTAACTTCAGGCGTGCCCCAGGAAAGTGTGTTTGTCCCCTTCTTGCTGTTCATGGTGTATATTAACTGCTTTAGACAATCTTAATGGTAACGGCAGTCTGTTTGCAGGCGATGCATTTATCTGTAACGAAGTACTGTTTGAAAAAAAAAAAAAATCAACACAAATACTCGGTCAGATCTTGGCAAGATTTCAAGGTGGTGCAAAGATTGGAAAATGTTCATGAATCTAATATTGTGCGCTACTCAAAAAGAAAAAAAGTTTGCATCCTACGACGACAACACCAGTGAGGCACAACTAGAATCGGTCAACCCATACAAATACCTGGACGTAAAAAACTGTAGGTATATGAAATGGAAGAATGATCACACTGGATTAGCAATAGGTAAAGCGGCGGCAGACTTCGACGCCTCGTAGGATTCTGGGAAAATGCAGACTACGAAGAAAATTGCTTACAAAACACTCTTGCCACCCATCCCTGAATATTGCTCAAGTGTGTGGGAGCCGTACCAGATATGGCTGTCAGGGGATATTGAACGAAGGCAAACTAGCAAGGAAGCTAGAGCCATTCCTCGGCCCACCACGTGTGCCTCACAAAGGGACCACGGAGACAACGGCAGACTGATCACAGCACGTATAGAGACATTTCAGTAATGTTTTCCCTGCGTTTCATACACGATATCCTATAAGATACAAGATGCGACCCGCGATACAACACAAAAACAACTCGCATCGACGGAGCGCACAGAAACATAGTTGAAGCGACTTATGTGGTTCACACTGGGATGACAGCGATACTACACTGACACACATCCCTGTCGCATCGTCACTTGAGTGCTGGTTGCTCAACGCAATTGTGTGGCACAATACACAATAAGGGAAATTTCGAGTAATCCGATGCATATACAAAAATTGTTTTATGTAGATAAAGCAGAGCTACATGCGTCTCTGCAGTTAGTTTTTCCGTCAAACTTATCTCGTAAAAATGAAAAACCACTGTTTTGGCATTCGCGCGTGTTCTCCAACATGCCGTCTTTCTCATTCGATTTTGAGAAACCTATTTGTTAAAAGTAATATTTTTCGGCATCTTATGCTCATCGCTTGATAATGAACTTCTTCTCATTACATTATTTCTCACAGTTAATGTGATACTTCCTAAATAAGTAAAATACCTGTCATACCTGTATTTTGAAAAGTTAGCACTGAAGGATGTAGTCGCTGGCGAGTTGACATTTGGTGGGTTTTGGGTCACAGATTGCTGCGTTCGAAATTTAACTAACTTATCGAATATTTTTTTAACTGTCGAAGGACGGCGACATGTCTCTCCATTCTCGGGAAAATAAGAGAGATATATTGGAGGCTGTCCGCGACAAGCTTGGCAGCTATAAGCCACACGCGACGTTATTCCCGTCTGCTATAGTTTGCTATGCGGAGAGAGGACCTGCCTCACGTTTCTCTTTTCCGTGTGATGCAGATACACTTTGAAGCCAGAAATGAAAAAAAAAAAAACTTACTGAAATGAAAAGACACTGAGAGTCACCGGCTGGCCATACTGACTGAATGTTTTTCAGCCTATGCTTTGTGATTTCAGGAAACTTTGTGCCAGGCATAAAACAGATCTGAAAGTAAAATTGCTGTTACTTTTGAATGATAAGCTGTTCGAAGCTAATTAGGACACGTCGGGATTTCCTTATCTTCACGGGCTTCTTCCATTTCTTCAAACACGTCGTCTACCCTTAGGCAGAGTTCACCACCCACTGGTACACCACGTGTGATTGGGTTGGGTTGTTTGGGGAAGGAGACCAGACAGCGAGGTCATCAGTCTCACCGGATTAGGGAAGGACGGAGAAGGAAGTCGGCCGTAACCTTTCAAAGGAACCATTCCGGCATTTGTCTGGAGCGATTTAGGGAAATCACGGAAAACCTAAATCAGGATGGCCGGACGCGGTATTGAACCGTCATCCTCCCGAATGCGAGTCCAGTGTGCTAGCCACTGGGCCACCTCGCTCGGTGACTACCATAGAGTAAATATCTCTGGAGTGAGCACTGCGTTCTGCGCATGTTGTCAACATTAAACCAGGATTGTCACGTGATTTCGGGACTTCGCTGTGCATGTGTGCTTTCCGCAGCGTTTGAAGTTTATAATATCAAGAGTTTTTGTTGTGTTTCACCGTTTGTTGATAATGTAATAGCGATGGTGAATTACTGTTGTTACTACGGATGCAAAGAAAAAAAATGTGAAAGGAGAGATAGCAACTTTTCATGGGTACATACCATGTAGCTCGAATTTTATTTTATTTTTTTTTTTGTCATCAGTCTACTTACTGGTTTGATGCGGCTTGCCACGAATTCCTTTCCTGTGCCAACCTCTTCATCTCAGAGTAGCACTTGCAACCTACGTCCTCAATTATTTGCTTGACGTATTCCAATCTTTGTCTTCCTCTACAGTTTTTGCCCTCTACAGCTCCCTCTAGTACCATGGAAGTCAATCCGTCATATCTTAGCAGATGTCCTATCATCCTGTCCCTTCTCCTTATCAGTGATTTCCACATATTCCTTTCCCCTCCGATTCTGCGTAGAACCTGCTCATTCCTTACCTTATCAGTCACCTAATTTTCAACATTCGTCTATAGCACCACATCTCAAATGCTTCGATTCTCTTCTGTTCCGGTTGTCCCACAGTCCATGTTTCACTACCATACAATGCTGTACTCCAGACGTACATCCTCAAAAATTTCTTCCTTAAATTAAGGCCGGTATTTGATATTAGTAGACTTCTCTTGGCCAGAAATGCCTTTTTTGCCATAGCGAGTCTGCTTTTGATGTCCTCCTTGCTCCGTCCGTCATTGGTTATTTTACTGCCTAGGTAGCAGAATCCCTTAACTTCATTGACTTCGTGACCATCAATCCTGATGTTAAGTTTCTCGCTGTTCTCATTTCTACTACTTCTCATTACCTTCGTCCTTCTCCGATTTACTCTCAAACCATACTGTGTACTCATTAGACTGTTCATTCCGTTCAGCAAATCATTTAATTCTTCTTCACTTTCACTCAGGATAGCAATGTCATCAGCGAATCTTATCATTGATATCCTTTCACGTTGAATTTTAATTCCACTCCTGAAGCTTTCTTTTATTTCCAACATTGCTTCCTCGATGTATAGATTGAAGAGTAGGGGCGAAAGCCTACAGCCTTGTCTTACACCCTTTTTAATACGAGCACTTCGTTCCTGATCGTCCACTCTTATTATTCCCTTTTGGTTGTTGTACATAATGTATATGACCCGTCTCTCCCTATAGCTTACCCCTACTTTTTTCAGAATCTCGAACAGCTTGCATCATTTTATATTGTCGAACGCTTTTTCCAGGTCGACAGATCCTATGAACGTGTCTTGATTTTTCTTTAGCCTTGCTTCCATTATTAGCCGTAACGTCAGAATTGCCTCTCTCGTGCCTTTACTTTTCCTAAAGCCAAACTGATCGTCACCTAGCACATTCTCAATTTTCTTTTCCATTCTTCTGTATATTATTTTTGTAAGCAGGTTCGATGCATGAGCTGTTATGCTGATTGTGCGATAAATCTCGCACTTGTCAGCTCTTGCCGTCATCGGAATTGTGTGGATGATGCTTTTCTGAAAGTCATATATTCTACACACCAACGTGAATAGTCGTTTTGTTGCTACTTCCCCTAATGATTTTAGAAATTCTGATTATAGTTATCATATTAGTAAGAGACATTATATATGTTAAAAATTTCGAGACGCATTATAATTTAGGCTTGATTTTGTAGACCTATTGTTCTACGATTTTATGACTATGTAACAGATATTACGGCTCGTACAAAAGCTTACAAACAATCGCTTCCTCTTGTAAATTTACTAGTGAAACAGGAAAGCGAATGGTTAGTTATTTCAGCAAATACTATCCTCCATGCATTTATCAGTGACTTGTCGATTATGTATATAGATTACTCAGTCTACTATTTATTTAATAAACTGAGAACAAGTACGTAAAATGCGTTAAATAAGTACTTCAAAGTGTCACCAGTAAAAAAAAAAAAAAAGTGCTGTACGTCGCAAAAACGAGAAAATAAATACCCAGAAATAGCAGCAAAAAGGACGAATTAGCAGGGATGTAATCGCTAATGTGTGGCAAATTCGGTGCTTTTCGAACACTTGCAAAAGTACTAGTGTACTTTCAAGTCGTTTTGCAAGACTATCACTGCAAAAATGTACGTCAGGCTCTGTGATACTATAAAGTGCCGTATCATACCGATAACTACCAAAAATCGAGTCCATCTGACCTGTGACACCTATCGCAAAGAAGCAGAACGTAATAACACTTGCCGTTAAAAATTACATAGCTGCTTTATTCCCAGTATCAAATGAATACTGTTAAAATGTCTGCGCAACATATATAAATAATCCATGACACGTGCGAAAAGAATCCGTCTGTGCTAGGGTTGTAGTGACATTCGAAATATACAGGGCGCTATACGGACACACGATGTCCAAGCAAAGTAAGTTGACAACAACACAAAATCTGTGCTGCGCATGTGAAAGCTCACTCCAGAGATATTTACTCTATGGTCACCACGTGTGGTGACTGATCTCCCTTCAAACCCAGCAACATTTGTAGTGCATCATAATTTGTGAAGCATCATGCCAATGGAAGTGGTCGTACTGAGAAAGCTTGTCATATGAAGAAATACAATTATTTGTAAATATTTCCTGTAATTAACAAAATTTTAACGAGACCAAAAGTGTTCTGTACACAATGTTGTAATCTCTGTCAATAGGTCATAACTTTCTGAAGAAGAAACCATGGTCAAGGGTTACTAAATCTGTATTTAGGAGCTGGTTGGCTGTTATTACCAATCTATGAAGTTGTTGCATGTACAGTTGCTGAAGCGCAGCCACGTTCAGAATCTTATAAGCAAATTACTACAACAGGGCGGCGCTGTAATCGCTGAGCGCGGTCAGTCGCGACGTTTGTAGGCTGTCTGTCAAGAAATTGTTCGGTCGATCAGTCGGCCGATAAATTGGTGAATGTGTTGAGGTCTTAAACGATGTGTAGTCAGTGACGCGGACCCCGAAACATTCCCGCAGCGCCAGAGCAGTGACGGCTCACAGCAGCACACGTGGGGAACGGTAGGGGGTGGTTTCCGGTTGCGGCGGCAGGGGGCGCAGCGGTCGGCGCGCTCGCAGCGAGAGCGGCGCGTCATTGGTCGGTAAGCGAGCAGCGTCGCCACGCTGCGCTCTGCTCAGTCCGGTGCGCTGCCGTGTCGCGTGCGAAGTCCAACCGAGTGGCGCGCGCGCGCAGTTACGCTCTTGCTTCTTTTCTAGGGGACGGTAAAACCTCGCAGCCGCGTATAAATAAAGCAGGCGGGCGCAGCCGGCGGCGCCAGATCGTGGGCCGCAGCGCAGCTCAGCGGAGATAAGGACGGGACTGCCTCACGCGTGATGCCGGTGGCGTAGCCGGTGCACACCAGCCGCCAGACATGGACGCCAAGACCTACAAGAGCAAGCCCAACCCCAAGAAGGGCGCCAATCCCTTCTCCAGGGCCGTTCTCTGGTAAGTACACCTTATTCTGTTAACGACACCTGCGTCTTTCGTGAAAGTGCATTTCACGGCCTAGCAGTACGTTTGTTGTAATTTGTATGAAACGGCGTGTACAGAATTAAGTTAGGCAGTTAAATGCTTTATTTGTGCGGCCACAGTGTCTGTAGTTGCTTTACAATTCCTGACGGTATTTTTGTTCTGTTGTTGCAACTACAAAATGCGTGATTTTTTTCACCAGATGCGTTTCGCCTTATTAGGTAAAGCATTGATGATTTTCGCTTTTTCTCACTCAGATCGGGAAATGCCGTCTGCTAGCACTTCGTTGTTTTTCTGCGTTAGATACTAATAATTTTGGTCAACTTTTTAGTTGTGCAGCACTATGCACTTTCGTTTTTCACAAAACACTTATGTACACCAATGTGTTCTGTTTGTTTTTGTGCTTCAACAATACATACGTACAAAAACAGAGTACAGTGGTGTGCATGAAAGTGTGTTGTGAAAACCATAAGCAGTGTATGGTACTGCAGAAAAACTAAAAATGAGACCAAAATTATCACTAACGCAGAAAAACAAAGTGCTAGCAAACGGCATTTTCCGATGTAAGCAATAAATCGAGCGAAAAGCGAAACTCGTCTGGCGAAAAAAAAAAAAAATCAAGAATTTGGTAGTTGCAACGACAGAACAAAAATACACTGAAGAATAAATTAGGCAAATGTGAAAGTAGATTTCAGAGTGCTGGAAAAATATTGAAGGTACATCATACGCAGAAAGTAATTAGTGGTAAAGCAGTAGGACAAACATTAAACATTGTTGATACTGTGAATAAGATCTCTCACTAGACTTTTTATTTTATTGTAACCATTAATTGTATTAGAGGCGTTTGTATTTTATAGAGCGAAACTGCTGAGGGATTTGGGTAAGGAAATGACACTAGATGTAGATTTATGCGAGTGGCAATAAACTGATGGCCGAAGAAGTCACCACTTAGAGCAGTGAAAGCATTTCTGAAAAAGGAATTTGTTAGAAACGAATATAAATTGAAGTATTGGGAAGTCATTCCTGAAGGTATTTGTTTGGAGTGTGGCTGTGTACGGAAGTGAAACGTGGACGATGAATAGTTCAGATAAGGTGAGAACAGAAAATTTGGTACTTTGGAAGAATGCTAAAGATCAGATTGACAGATCGTATAACTGAGGTGTCCAATCCAACTGGGGAGCAAAGGCTATGGCACAACTTGGTTGATAGGACACAATCCGAGGCGTCAAGTAATTGTCGGTTTGGTACTGGAGGGAAGCGTGAGGGGTAAAATTGTAGAACTAAATATGAATACGCTAAGCATGTTCAAACTGATGAAGATTGCAGTAGCTGCTCGGAGGTGAAAAGCGAGCACAGGATAGATCAGAGTGGAGAGTCGCATCAAAAATCTTCGGGCTGTGGAAGCAATAAACAGTAGTGGAACGGCATAGCATTGTGCGTTAGGCCCGTGTTACACTCTAAAATAACTCTCAAACATCCTTTATGAAAGTTGGAGCTTAATCTTGGATTTGTAACATTGGTGAAATCTCTTAGGCTGTGTAAAGCGGGCGTTAGTATAACAATATTATTTGAAATCTTTTGTTAAGATTCTCGAATTTTTCAGGGCATCAGAAGACCTTTGCGAAACTTACGTACTTTTATAGATTTAAAACTGCAACGTTTGGAATAAGTGTAGTGGTTGGGATAGCTTTAGTTGTGTGAAGACATAACATTAAAAATGAACCGAACTACGCGAAATAATAGTGAATTTTATACATCCTTGTACTGATCAGTCACGATTTAATGGCATTTGGCCGTTCTCGCAACAAGCTGTGACGTTACATTAAACGAGTACAGAGGCGACCAGGGAAAAACCAATACTTTCAGGTCAGTTGTGTGTATACTATAAACACCGATAACGCGCTAACTCACAAGCCGATCGTAGCGACCTCACTCGCAGGTGCAATGACGTTGTTGTCGAATAATATATACATTTCCATACATATAATTACGAATAAGATTCTATACAGAGCATAATAAAACCTCGGTGTGAACAATATTTGACGAAAAAATGTAATCTCCACATTTTTGTTTATACTATTCTTTAAGAGATAGGGGCATAGATAATTGATTACGGCAGTGGCCACCGTTATCTATGATGCTGTATAAAAATTGTCCGGTTAATAAATACGTAGACACAAATAAAATGGTATTTGTAATAAGATGAGTCCCTTACTCTTGCTTCAAAAGTTAACTTCGTAAATTATAGGTATGAAGCTGGGCATCCATAACGTTCTGTCTATTGGTAGTTAAGTATCTCATTTATGTTAAAATTTTCCTCAAATAAGTTTTAGCGCACAGTCAGTATGCTGTCATTCATCCCCATACGATTAGTGAGTCGAGAAATGGGATATTGACTTGAGAAATATGATAGATGCGTGATCATTTCTCTAGCTCATTTGGAAACTTTCGATTTGTTCTACATACACTTTGTGGACTCAATACTTCGCTTGAAGATGGTTCTTTCGTGATCTGTTAGAGGTTTCAGGTTGTGTGTGTGTGTGTGTGTGTGTGTGTGTGTGTGTGTATTTTGCTTATGGACTGCCCACCTTCCAGAGTTAAGTGCAAGTATGTTGTTGTTGTTGCGGTCTTCAGTCCTGAGACTGGTAATTATAATACTAAGATCATAAACACGAGTTTCCATATGTGCTATTGAGTACCTTGTTCCAAGGAACTGCTAAGGAAGTCGTTGACACACGCTATCCAACATATACGAGTCTAGTGAGCTTCGGAACAATGATTCAAGCACTCGACGTCCAAAATAGGACTTGTTGCGAAAGACAGGTGAACCTATATTTATCTCTGACGGCCGCCCGTGTTCTTTTGTCACACACATCGTCACTCAAAGGTCTGTTAATGGTCACATTAAGCAGGTCGAAAAGCTCTCTACCTAGAAATTAACGCACTCATCCTCTGCAGAGATCGGTCGTGTTACTTCGGCATACATTAGCACCTACTAAACCTCTGGAGCAAGCGCAACAGTTATTTAAGCATGCCTCTCATAAGGAGTGGCAGAGTTACGTTAGTCATAAGGCTAAGAAGGTTCAATGAACTTCCCCGTCATAATCTTAGCCTTGTTTCAAATAGTTCCCCTCGCTCTTTGAGACTAATGCAATTTGTTACTTATTGTACAATTTTTTCCTTTGAACAGTTGGCGACACAATGAATCTTTTCTCTGGTCCTAGATAGTAAATTTTAGAGATTTCCACAGATGTATATTCATCTGAAGTGTGCGCCGGAATGGGAAACTGAGAACGGCTATAATGGCGAACTAAAGCCTTTAGCTGAACTGCGATCTGTGCGTGACCAGCACAATCGGCAGAGAATTCTTGAGACAGGTTCTGGTGAAAGGGCAAACCAAACGATCAGGCTCCTTAAGTTGATCTGATAAAAAATGTTACTTTTTAGGCTACTGAAAACATTTTCAGTTCCCCTTTTTCAACCCACGTGATTTCAGATTTATTCAGGAATAACGTGTTTACTAATTTTAAACCTCTTACGGTATCGGAAGATGTTTCATAGCAAGTATGTACCGATTGTCAATACATTTCAATATTTGTTGATGTTGCAATATCGGGGACTACTGCATAATAGGTATAAAACAAGGTTTAGAGCTACATGTTGAATGAAATATTTGGCTGTCAAGATAGCAATGCGTGAAGCCTTTAGTGGTTACCGTAGCAGAATATTCAAATGATCTTCCACAAAACCCAGAGCTAGTGCCCAGTCCCTAGCAAATGAGACAGGAACTGAAATTGAGGATAATGAAGCAAAACTTGAAATGCTCAACTACGTTTTCAAACGTACCTTTACAACGGAAAATCTATGAAATCTACCCCAATTTAATCCCATTACTGCTAAAAAATGAGTGAAGTAAGCTTTAGTATCAGTGGTGTTGCGAAACAGCTGAAATAGTTAAAATTGAACAAAGTTCCAGGGTCTGATGAATCCCTCTCAGATTCTGTAGTGAACCTGCGGCTGATTTAGTCCCTTTTCTAACTATAATGTATCGTAGATGCCTCGAACAAAAAAAATTGCCCAGTTCTAGGAAAAAGAGCAGATCACACCCATTCACAAAATTGCCGTCTAATATCAATTTGTTGTAGACCCTAGATCATATTCAGAACATATTTATGTATCTCGAATAAAATGACCTCCACGCCAACCAGTATGGATTCAGAAAACATCTATTATATGAAACCCAACTCGCACATTCCTTACCCGACGTACTGAAAGTATTGGATCAAGGAAGTCAGGAAGACGCAGTATCTGATTTCTGAAAAGCATTCGACTTAATACCACACCTATTCTTATTGTGAAAAGTACCATCATAAGCGATATCGACTGAAATTTGTGACTGGATGGAGGAATTATTGTCAACGAGGATGCAGCATATTACCTTGGATGGAGAGTCATCGTCAGATGTGGAAGTAACTTTGGGTGTGCCCCAGAAAGTGTTGGGTCCCTTCCTGTTCACGTCGGATATTAATGATCTCAGTGACATTATTAACAACCACCTCAGACTCTTTGCAGATGACGCAGTTATCTGTAATGAAGTGCTGTCTGAAAAGTTGCATAAATATTGTCACATTTCAAAGTGGTGCGTAGGTTGGCTACTTGCTTTAAATGTTCAAAAATATATAATTGTGTCCCTCAAAAACAAAAAAACGTAGTATCCTGTTACCAAATCAATGAGTCATTATTGGAATCTACCAACATATACAAATACCTGGGTGTAATACTTTGTAGGGATAATTTTTTTGGCTGGCAAGATCGCATAGGCTCATTCGTGTAAAACAGGTTTCTTGGTCGACTAGAGGGGAAGTGCCATTAGAGATTGTTTACATATCACTCGTGTAACCCACTCCAGAATGTTGCTCAAGTGTACGGGACCAGCACCAGATAGGAGAAACAGAGGATACTGGACGTACAGAGAGAATGCCAGCACGACTGGTCAAAGGTTTGTTTCATCCTTGGGGAGTTCAACAGATACGCAAGAAACTGAGCTGGCAGCCCCATGAAGAGTTACCTGAACTATTCCGAGGAAGCTTACTAACAAATTTCCAAAACTCGGCTTTAAATGGCCGTATAAATATGCTACCACCCTCTATATATCGCTCACTTAGAGATCCTGAAGACAAGATAATAATTGCAACACGCACAAGGCATTAAGTCATTATTCCCTCGCTCTATACGTGAATGGAACGGGAAGAAACCCTAATAACTGGTACAATGGCACCTATTCTGTGCCATGCATTTCTCGATGGTTTCCGGAGTGTCAATATACACTCCTGGAAATGGAAAAAAGAACACATTGACACCGGTGTGTCAGACCCACCATACTTGCTCCGGATACTGCGAGAGGGCTGTACAAGCAATGATCACACGCACGGCACAGCGGACACACCAGGAACCGCGGTGTTGGCCGTCGAATGGCGCTAGCTGCGCAGCATTTGTGCACCGCCGCCGTCAGTGTCAGCTAGTTTGCCGTGGCATGCGGAGCTCCATCGCACTGGTAGCATGCCGCGACAGCGTGGACATGAACCGTATGTGCAGTTGACGAACTTTGAGCGAGGATATAGTGGGCATGCTGGAGGCCGGGTGGACGTACCGCAAATTGCTCAACACGTGGGGCGTGAGGTCTCCACAGTACATCGATGTTGTCGCCAGTGGTCGGCGGAAGGTGCACGTGCCCGTCGACCTGGGACCGGACCGCAGCGACGCACGGATGCACGCCAAGACCGTAGGATCCTACGCAGTGCTGTAGGGGACCGCACCGCCACTTCCCAGCAAATTAGGGACACTGTTACTCCTGGGGTATCGGCGAGGACCATTCGCAACCCTCTCCATGAAGCTGGGCTACGGTCCCGCACACCGTTAGGCCGTCTTCCGCTCACGCCCCAACATCGTGCAGCCCGTGGTGTCACGACAGGCGTGAATGGAGGGACGAATGGAGACGTGTCGTCTTCAGCGATGAGAGTCGCTTCTGCCTTGGTGCCAATGATGGTCGTATGCGTGTTTGGCGCCGTGCAGGTGAGCGCCACAATCAGGACTGCATACGACCGAGGCACACAGGGCCAACACCCGACATCATGGTGTGGGGAGCGATCTCCTACACTGGCCGTACACCTCTGGTGATCGTCGAGGGGTCACTGCATAGTGCACGGTACATCCAAACCGTCATCGAACCCATCGTTCTACCATTCCTAGACCGGCAAGGGAACTTGCTGTTCCAACAGGACAACGCACGTCCGCATGTATCCCGTGCCATCCAACGTGCTCTAGAAGGTGTAAGTCAACTACCCTGGCCAGCAAGATCTCCGGATCTGTCCCCCATTGAGCATGTTTGGGACTGGATGAAGCGTCGTCTCACGCGGTCTGCACGTCCTGCACGAACGCCGTTCCAACTGGGGCGCCAGGTGGAAATGGCATGGCAAGCCGTTCCACAGGACTACATCCAGCATCTCTAAGATCGTCTCCATGGGAGAATAGCAGCCTGCATTGTTGCGAAAGGTGGACATTCACTGTACTAGTGCCGACATTGTGCATGCTCTGTTGCCTGTGGTTCTGTCAGTGTGATCATGTGATGTATCTGACCCCAGGAATGTGTCAATAAAGTTTCCCCTTCCTGGGACAATGAATTCACGGTGTTCTTATTTCAATTTCCAGGAGTGTAGATTATAAGTCGGATCTTCCAAAGTGCGCAGGTGAATGCCACTTAAGAAGTTTTGGGAAAATTTACTGTTAATTACATCCGACAAAAGATTCTCTGTGGTTGACAATGTGCAAATTCTCTTAACGCCAATCTCAGTTCCTGTCCTTTAAATCAAGACGAGACACTAGACTCCTATGCATGGCGAGACCGGTCAAAATCCCAGCCCCACCATCCAGATGCAAGGTCATCTGCGATTTCCCCATTTCGCTTAAGGTAAATTACGGAGTGGTTCCTTTGAAAAGGCACGTCCAATTTCCTTCCCCATCATTGCCCAATTCGAGCTTGTGTCCCATCTGTTATCACCACGAGACGTTAAGGTTAAATCGTCTTTTCATTCTTTATGTCAGAGCAAGTAAGCGTCACTTGGTGCATAATTAAATCTGTTGGTGGTGTGTAGCATATCATTGGTATTTTAGAACGATAAATCACCAGACATTTGCCAGCTTTAAGGCTGTAACTCATTTCGTAGCGTCCTAAATCTGGCTGAGGGTTAGGTAGGCCTTTGCATGTTTTTGGTCAAAAAGTGTGCCAGCTTAACTCTTTCCGGCTCTCTGGACACAGTTGTGTCCATTAACTTTTACTGTGTCTTAGTTGCAACAGAAGTTTTTTCCGACGGCAACCTGAGGTATACATTTGCGAATGTTAAATTTTTTCATCATGCGCAAGTGCTGCCACCTGTTAGGCATTACTATGAAAAAGTCAGCAAGTCCATGCAGCAGCTCGTGACCATCAGAATACACGGATGTGGTTTGTTCGCTATGTTCCATTGTATAATTGAATATTGTTGTTGTTATTTTGCATGGTAATTATTGCTCATTTTACTATTTATTACACTAGAGAATATTTTGTAATTAGTTAATTTAGTTCATAAAACGAAGCAAAATGTTCAAAGTAGTTTTGAAAACATACATATTTTATATAAATCTTGCTTCTAAAATCATGAAAGATCATCTAAGAGCATTACCACACCAACAAAACCTTCCTTCCCCCAGGGAAAAAAAACAGATCTGAAAGAATTACTTGTCGCGATACATTTCGCTGTCCTTTACACATCACAATCACCGTTGCTGCAGATTTCGTCTTGATAAAGCACGCGAGGTAACCGGAAGACAGACGCGAACCACCTTCCCTGCGACCTTGCTCCAGAATGGCTGTGGGGATTCCTCTATCGATCCGTGCTTGAGACCTTGTATCGAACGATGCTTTGCGTTTCCATTTCTGACGAGACCGCTTCTGTGTTGAGATGTTTGACGGCGTACTGTCTGATCTTCAGGTGTGAAATGCATCCAATATTTGAATTAAGAACTATTTTTTACTGTGTGAAACACAAAGCGTTGATACTTGAAATTTGTTAATATAAAACGCCAAAATGTACATGCCAGTTCCTATAATTCTTGAACGTAAATATTTTGCGAGGTGTCTGGAAACTTTATAAGGTTATTGTAATGCAACACTAATGAAGTGTAAAGATTTCTCTGCTGCAACATCACAAAATCCACGGGTATACAGACAATATCAGCAGAAAAAGCGAATATTGCATACGCTCGTATATTCATGATGTGTTTCGAAGAAATGAACAATAGTTTCGTTTGCCAAAGAGAACGAGACTTTATTCATTAAAAAATCTCACCTTACAGCAATGGAAGTTTCCTGCATGAAGCTACGTATGACATCTCTGCAATGCTAAAATTCTCACAAAAAACCGCATTTGCCCATCAGAACGTCCTGTAGAAATCACGTGCTGTGTGAGGCTAGAGATTAGCTTCAGCTCTTACCTTGTGTTCAGCGGAAATGAAAGTTCTTAAATTTCGTCAGACAGCACAGTAAAAGCGCCCTAATTTCCTTGGAACTGAAGTAAACGACTAAATTGAATAATAGATTCCAGATTTTAACGGATGGGATGTCCACATAAATAATTCATTCACAGAACTGATACGCCTTCCGTTTCTTTGTTTACAATTCCTGAGTGAGACACATGAGTATCTAAATGATGTATTAGAAAGCATCGGAAACTCTTTGACTGTTCGAAGACGATGCGGTTGTCCGCAGGGAAGTAGCAACGCCAGAAGACCGTATCGATTTTCAGAATAACCTGTAGAGGATTGATGAATGGTGTAAGCTCTGGCAGCTGACATATAGAAAACTGACATACTGAGTAGACATAGGAAAAGAAATCCACTACTGTACAACTACACTATTGATGAAAATTGCTGAAAACAGTGTGTACCGCAAAATATCTACGAGTAACCATCCAGTGCAGCTTAAAGTAGAAAGATCGTATAAAAATGGTATGGAAAGCAGATCCCAGACTGAGCTGAGATTCATAGGAAGCATCTTAAGGAAATGTAACACATCCACGAAAGAAGCGGCTAAGGCGCTGTCTTGACCACTGTTCATCACTGTGGGATCCTTACCATGGGATGGTACATAAAATCTAATGGATGGCGGCGCATTTCGTCACGGTATCGTTTAGTCTGCTCGATAGCGTTAGAGATTTTCAACGAAAACCCCCTTTGGAAGACGCTACATGAGGCTGGGTGCATCAGGGAGAGGTTACTATTGAAATTTCGAGAGAGTGGATTCCAAGAAAATCGAACAACAGATTACTACATCTCACATACACCTCGCGAAATAACGGCGATGAGAAAATTGGTGAAATTAGAGCTGATACAGAAGCTTACCGATACTCATTCTTCCCCAGGGCTATTAGAGCGTGGAAGAGGAAGGGGGGGGGGAGGAGGAGGGGAATAAGTTCCTGGTATCAGAAGTACCCTCTGATACACGCCTTCGGATGGCTTGTTGTGTGCTGATGTACATGTCGTCCATGAAAGGTAAATGTTCTAACGATACGGACCTGTCAAAATTATGTTCAGAGTAAGAATCGGATTTGAGCATGTGGTAATGTTACTACTTTCCTGCCATGCGTTTATCACAATTAATAGTACTACTGGCCTTCACCTTGTACAACGCATTTAGTGAAGTTACATCGCAGCAGAAGAGACTGGTCTGCCCATGCAAAAGAAAACTGTGCACTACCTCACTCTCATTGTTAGAAGACTTTTGCTCAAGTGTTGTTCAAAAGATCAAAGTCGAGATGAGAAAAGTTTTTCTGCAGGAGAAAAATCTCGGGACAACAGTGCTTCAACGCTAACCCCGTTTGACGGACATTTGCTGCAAGAAGATCCCGTTTTTCTGATTTGCTCTCACAATAAAATAAATTGGCAGTCTATAAATATCCCGCGAAAATTAGAAATTCCAGTAATGAAACTGAAAACATATCTGGATAGCATTGAAAATAATGTTCATAGTATGTTTAGATATGTCCACTGGAAATAATTACATCACGTTGCAACATACATGAATGACGAAATTGTTCACAGGTTAACTGTCCACACCAATTTTAGTCAATGAGAAGAAAATATTAATCTTCCAACAGCAATCATAAACACTTTCGACAGAAGCTTCCAGTGCGTTCTTAGTAGTTTTAAAGTATAATCCTCTTGGTTTGCATGCTTTTGTTGCGTCATCGTCTGTCAAACTTCACAACTTACCGTCTATTATACTGCCTATCACAATGTCTAGCGTTGGAGTCTAATTTTTAATCGATCACTGTCTTTCCTAGAATTCGATAGCTCCATGGATGAATTCTGTAAACTCTATGCTGAAAAAGTTTCTGAAATAATTGTTGAACGTCGTATCACGTTCAGAGCCATCCATCGTCCTACCGCTACATCTAAATCACTCTAAAGCATATGAAATAGTATTTAATACTACTGTTGGTCACTTTCGTGTTTATTTTGCGATTTTCTGTGTATCCTTTGTGCTGCCCACATAGTCATAGTCATTGCCTTTCAGCGTTCAGTCTGGAGCATAGTCCCCCTTATAAAATTGCTCCATGATCCCCTATTCAGTGCTAACATTGGTGCCTCTTCTGATGTTAAGCCTATTACTTCAAAATCATTCTTAACCGAATGCAGGTACCTTCTCCTTGGTCTGTCCCGACTCCTCCTACCCTCTACTGCTGAACCTCTGAGTCTCTTGGGTAACCTTGCTTCTCCCATGCGTGTAACATGACCCCAACATGTCAGCCTGTTCGCCCTGACTGCTACATCTATAGAGTTCATTCCCAGTTTTTCTTTGATTTCCTCATTGTGGACACCGTCCTGCTATTGTTCCCATCTGCTAGTACCTGCAATGATCCTAGCTACTTTCATATCCGTAACCTCAACCTTGTTGATAAGGTAACCTGAATCCACCCAGCTTTCGCTCCCATACAACAAAGTTGGTCGAAAGATTAAACGGTGCACAGATAACTTATTCTTGGTACTGACTTCCTTCTTGCAGAACAGAGTAGATCGTAGCTGGGCGCTGACTGCATTAGCTTTGCTACACATCGCTTCTAGTTCTTTCACTATGTTGCCATCCTGTGAGAATATGCATCCTAAGTACTTGAAACCGTCCACCTGTTCTAACTTTGTTCCTCCTATTTGGCACTCAATCCGTTTATATTTCTTTTCCACTGACATTACTTTCGTTTTGGAGATGCTAATCTTCATACCATAGTCCTTACATTTCTGATGTAGCTCTGAAATATTACTTTGCAAATTTTCAATCGAATCTGCCATCACAACTAAGTCATCCGCATATGCGAGACTGCTTATTTTGTGTTCACATATTTTAATCTCACCCAGCCAGTCTATTGTTATCAACATATGATCCATAAATAATACGAACAAGAGTGGAGACAGGTTGCAGCCTTGTCTTACCTCTGAAACGCCCCCTCTACCCACATCGTCGTTATATAAAATATTCGATGGTGTCGGAGATTTCGCGACTGATACCTAAGGTTTCTTCAAGAAATTCTTGAAATTTGCGTGGCATCCCCACTCTGTTGTTCGCCACTAATTTTATGATATAACATTCCTTCGTTACTTAATGATAAAGCTCCCTAGTATTTGGTCATAATTTGAAAACAGGCAATGTGTGTCTCCTAAATCTGAAGTAAACATTAACTCATACCTTTTTTTAAATATTATACTTCTACTGCATTAGAGCTTTGTTCTTTAGATGCTTAATCATCGTAACGCGTCAAATGCTGAACACGTGTTTGCTAGTGAATACCCTGTTTTGTTTACACTCACTATTTCCTATTTATCCGCATCAAATGCGTTATGTAAATTTATAATCCATTATCTACCTTACGGCTGTGACGCTGGGTACTTCCGTTAGCAACTATCATTACTTGCACATTTTGCTACTTTCGTGAATGGTGCGCGGAAAGGAAAAAAGTACCAGTTAGGCGCATGCACTCTAATTTCTGTGATGTTTCATGATCATTTCGTGAAATACATGTAAAGAGAGTAAGATGTTTCTTAAATTTTCTCGGAAAGTACGGTCTCGCAATTTTAATAGTAAATCTCTCGTTGTTAGCACGACGCCTGTCTGGTGGAAGTTACCACTGATTTTGGCAAACTTCAGTGAAGCTGTCACTACAAAAAATCCGTTGCGAAACGAGCCTCTTTTGTTTTGGTCTCCCATCTTCACAAACTGACCCTGTAAGGGTTCGACTGACGAGCAGGATATGATCGAACGAGGATTTTGTAAACTCCTCCTTCCGTGGGTGAATTACATTTTCTGAAGACTCTTGCAACGAATTGTTCCAGCATCTGCTTACCCAACAGCTAGCTTCACTTAGTCGTTCCACGTCTTTCCCGGAGCTTCTGAAAATATCCATCTTGTCATTTATGAATATCGTTAATAGTGAGTGTTTGATAATCTTGCCCGGTATGGCGTGTTGTATCTGCTAGAAAGACCTGAAACGAATTACAAAGCGGGACTGATACTTCGTGCTCTTGTAATTCGTTTTGTAGAAGAGAGTGAGCAACTGCACGGAAATGCTTCGGAAAGTCAAGGTTGGTTGGTTGATTTGGGGAAGGGGACCAAACACAAAGGTCATTGGTCCCATTGAATTTGGATTAGGGAAGGATGGGGAACGAAGTCGACCGTGCCCTTTCAGAAGTACCATCCCGGCATTTGCCTGGAGCGATTTAGGGAAATCACAGAAAATCTTAATCGTGATGGCTGGACGCAGGTTTGAACCGTTGTCTTCCCGAATGCGAATCCAGTGTGCTAACCACTGCGCTACCCCTCTCGATCGGAAAGTCAAAGAACACATCAATCCAGGCACCATGACCTACTGCTCTCTGGGTCTCATGGATAAACAGAGCAAGTTGTGTCTCATGAATTCTTCGTACAGATTTTCAGCAATGATAATTTTATGAAGGCAACATTATCGTCTGCAAACGTTCTGAATTTAGCGCTCCCTCTTTGACAAATGTTTTAACATGTATCGCGGACGTACTCTTCCTGTGGAATCGCACCTAACATTAGATTCTTACACTAACGGTGCAGAAAGGAACAAGTTTTAACACACAGCATTTTGCAAAATTCTAATGTCTTTGGAAGTTATGTATTTAGGTGCTGCCGAGCAAATGGTTCGGCTTTAGTTGCTGATATTAAGAAATAATACTTAGTACATCTTTTACATTTGCTTTCTATGATCTCCCTTGTAGTATCCGTAGGAGAATGAGGTACGAACTCAACGGAAGGTACAATGATGGAGACGTGTGCGACGTCGGCATCAGTTGACCGCAAAACATTGTCCACCCTAAATTTTATTTCCTTGCTCCGTCCCCTCCTATCTCTGTTCCTCTTCATGCTAACTCCTCGATTCGGTTCAACAACAGTGAATGCACCAGGAAATTTCCCAGACACATCAGGGTCAACAACTACCACTGTTATTTTGCAGTGCTGGTCGACGCTAGCGGTTTTACGGCCAAAGCTCGGACATCGGGCAAACCGCGAGTCCGCTTACTAATTGTCGATGACGAAACCACAGATACCGGGAAGTCCTAATGCGTTTCGGTCACCATACCACCTAACTACAAGCTTCTTGCTGTACGTAGTCGGAGCAGTCTTAGGAACTAAATCTCTGTGATCAGGGTAATACCAATTAATCCTCTGTCTTAGAAAAATATATTCACGTGTGACGTAGAAACATTGAACAAGGTATATGCAGTAATGCATGCTTGAGCGGAACGCTCTATGGAAGTAAATTTATTGCTTTGCCCATAAATAAGCGGAAAGACTCACTGCTGTAAGGTTATATTAGGTTGGTGCGTAAGTTCAAAGCGTTTTTGTTTTGCATTTTGGTATTCCGATTGCTAAGGGCTTATTTGTCATTTTTATTTATATTTGACTGTTACCATATGAGTTTACATATTGCCATTTTGAGATGAGTGGAGCTATGGCCGCTATAAAGCAGAGTGCCGAGTGGAGAAGTTATTCTTCTGTTTCCGTTCAATAAAGGAATGACAGCAGCGGAGGCGGCCAGAAACATTTGCGCCGTGTGTAGGGGTAATGCCACTGGACAGAGCAAAACAAGCAAATGGTTTTAGGGAGCTTCGTTTTGATGTTAATGACTCCACGTTCAGCAAGACCTTCGGGGTTTGAAGAAATTGTTTAAAATCATAAACCCAAAATGATCTACATCCAGTGTACTCTAGAACCGGCAAGTGTGAGAAACTGTCATCATTTCACTATTGTTTAACATTTGCATGCAATGAGGAAGGTTCAAAAATCGGGTGTATGGGTACCGCACGCTCTAAACCAAAATCACAAAAATCAGCGGGTGGCCATCTGCGCATCTCTTCTTGCTCATCAATTGGCTGGTGAACAACACCGACCATTCATATCCTGTGTAGTTACTGGTGACGAGAAATGGTGCCTTCATGCTAACGTAAGGAAAAGAAAGGAACGGTTTAGCCCAAACAAATCAGCAACGTCCCGTTTAAGGACCTGGGCGCTTTTATAAAATATAACGAAATGCATCTGGTGGAACAGCGACGGTGTGGCGTACTACGAATTGCATCACTGATGACATTTGTCAACCAATGAAATGTCTTGCAGACGCAGTCAAAGAACATCAGCCAGAAAGACTACCTCAAGTGATGCTACTCCACTATAAAGCCCGCCCGCATTCTCCTAGACTGCCAAAAAACACTACAGGAGCTATGCTGGGAAGTCATTCCACATCCACATTATTCACCTTGCGCCCCCAGATTTTCACCTTTTCCGCTCTCTATTGATCTATCTTGAAAGAACTTCCTTTCCGCATAAAAATGCGCTCCAAACGGCTCGATGAATTCTTCGCCTCAAAAGAACGTGATTTCTACACTCGTGGAATCGAAAAGTTACCCCAGCGTTGGCATATTAATATTGAAGGAGACTATATTATTGATGACTGAAGTCTCTGTTACGTGTAGCTGTTGTTTATTAAACCTTTGGAAAAACGCTACTAGCTTATACACCAACCTAATACTTTTGACGATAAATCACTGGAAACAGGAATAATCGAGAAATATATAGGAGTATCCAACCAAACGACCACTTAAAATAAGATATAGGAATTAGTCTGTCATGATTCATTAGATTAATTGTAAGTAGAAGTAACTGATTCGTAAAAAGAGGCTCAACAAAAACTAGTTAGATCAGTCCTGGAGTATCGCTTTTCTGTTTGGAACTGCTGCCAGGTGATCTAATAATGGTAAAGAGAAGATCCGAAGAGGAGCAGCGCGCTTTGTCTCGGGTTCGTTAAATAAGGGCGAGTTAGTTACGGAGATGGTCATCACTGCAATAGCAGACATTACAAGAAAAGCACAATTTATCATCGATAGGTTAACTATTAAAATCCCAATATCGAATGTTAGAAATGGGAAATCTAGTACTTCCTTCCACATGCATATAACGAAATTCCAACAACAGGAACAATTTGAAATTAGAGCGCTTATGGAGGCTTAATGAGTCATTCTTTCCAAATTTCGCGAAAGGAACGGGATAACTAAGAAATGATATCAGATGTGCCGCGCTTCACATTCCGTAAGCTGACTCGAGGAGTGAAGTGCCGGATTCAGCACCACCATTGCTAGCAGCTGCTTCATTCTCAGTTAAGCGAAGATAAATGATCTTTTTCCAAAATGAATACTTTGGCTGAGATTAGAGGATAAAACACGACTATAAAACACTCTAATTTTACTATATTTCACTTAGTTTCACAAGCAGCTTGCGAACAAAGTTCTCCATGGCTCACGTGTGATTCTCAATTAGCTTTTCCGTTAGCTCAACTTTTAGCAAAACAGTCCTGAAACAACTGCATCATGGAAAGACTGATACTGTGACGTTGTGTGTAATACGATTAATGGAGATTATGCTCTCGGATTAGAAAACAATCTTGTAGTGCGGTATTTGAGGGGAAATAATGCACCGTCCTCATAAAACCTTCCAAGCAAATTTTTTATTTAACCAAAATTTAAGTGTTTCTGTTTATCTTAAATTTGTCTTCTACAAAATGACTTAGGTTAGTGCTTTTTGGCGTAGGTTTTCGATAAGCGCTGTAGTGTTAGTAATTATGCATCCGTATGCAAAGCTGTGGATTCGAGGCAACCGTGAAAACGTTCGGTAACGGGGCTAATTTTGTCAGCTCTGATGCCACGCGCGAGGAAAATGCTGAACGGTGCATCCCAGCTAATGACCGGTGCGGTGGCTGCGGGAGGGGAGGGGAAGAGGAGAAGAATGTTACGGTGCCCAGTAAGCGGTATGCGAGAGCTGATCTGGCTCCGAGGGGGACGGGACAAGACGTTCTCCCAGTCCCTACTGGGTGGCAACAAGGAACGTCCGCAGCGAGGATTCGTGCCAAATTACTGCACCACACGGATCGATGTTGCGGTTGTTAAGATTGCTTTTCTTATCGGTACTTTGGCTTCGGACTAGTAACAGGGCACCAGTTGCATCTCAGATTTTCCCCCGAGGCTTGTGGGTTCAGAAGCGGAAGATTTGGCCAGCATTCATTGTCGTATTGCCTCAACGCTGAAGTTTTGTGCGTTACAACATACACTCCTACTCGCCACATTTAGTACCTGCAATGAACCTACCACCATTCCAAAGATCACGATCACAGCTGTTTCATTGTCTATACTGTTACAGACTTGCTGTTGCTAAATACACAAGCCAATAAAGTTTCCGAGACGATCTTAATTCAAAACATACAAATTTATTTCCGTTATGAATGAACGAGCAGTTAGTCTCCCTTCATATTCCAATCTGACCTAATGCTGTGTCTCAACTGTCATTTTTCATTCGTTCCACATTGCGTTCCTTGATTCCTTAAATTTTTAGTCATCTCTGGAGAAGGGGTAGTCTTGAAATTTTTTTATGGTATAAGACACTATTGTAAAATACATATGATCCTGTTGCGTTTCTCAGATTTGTATCTGACTTACTCGTATTTCTTTTTATTTTTGTTTAGTGTTCTCGCCTGGCTCATTTCTTTATCAGATAGTTTGTCTTAGCGTGCTGCCTTCGCTTACGATTACAGCAAATAAAAGTAATTCTTCCTCCAACATGACATCTTTCGTTTTCTGTGTTACAAAGTTCCATAATTTTCTATGCGCTGCTCACTGTAAAACGTAGTAAAGGGCTTCAGATAGCCGTGCACCTTTCTCACGTGGACTGTATGCTACTACTTTGATTCTTTGCTGCGCATCGTTTATCAATGTTCAGTCATTTGTCATAAGAGCTCATGAGGTGAATAGAACGACCTTACTACCACCAAACGCTCAGTTAATTTCAGTTTTACTTACACTGCACTTCGGATTACTCTGTACTGTTCCATATGAACTCTGTACGTTCCAGGCGCTGAATTTAATTTTATTTTATAAATATTTCATTTTCTCATTCCACTCGTTGTTGAGCGAGTTGCGCCTGTAAAATTGGGCAAATGATATAAAAAAGAAAACAGAATGTAGAAAGTACATTTAGCCTAAATCGTCACAATATTTTCCTGGCAACGTTTATAAATCTACTGAAAACTGTCAACAAATGTTTATTTTGGAATCAGCTGAAACATTGACTCACGTCATTAAGTTTCTGACGAAAGACGACGTTGATACTCGTTAGGGCGCCCATGATCATTGCATTCTAATCTAGAAGTAGCTGGTAACATCCTTTGTTAACTTGCATAAAATGTAACTAACAATAGCAAAACATCAAAACGAACAGAGCCACCGCAAATAAATAATTGTAAAACGTGCGGAAACTATAGGAGGAAAACTAACTCACGAACTTTGCGTGGAAAAACGATCAATACACGACTTTGTAACGCGTAGTTAGTGTAAGGATGTTTGCTTCACCGATTGAAATATGACTAAAGTACTGAAGGTTAGTAAGTTCACTGAATTCATTATGCAGAAAATGAAAACTACATACAGGGAAGAAAAACAATCTTTTCAAGTAAGTTACCTCCAAAGTTGGATACACACATTTCCTCGAAAATACTGACGTAATATTCATTGCAGAAAAAAGGTCACTACTCAGCAAGAGGATTAAAAATATTTAAACTCCGCAGGACGAAAAGAACCGACGTTAGTTCATCACCAGTGTCACTCAGATTTCAACCGTCACCCATCACAAGCAAATTGACAGAAAAGCAAACTGCCTCAAAATCAATTTTAGATGATATGCTAAAACCATTCCGCGCACACAAGAAAAGACGACGCTGTAAGACTGAATTAAATACATACAACGCAACAATTGTAAAAGTTGATAAGAGCAATACGACCGTATGAACTGAACGGTATTCAGGGGAGAAAACTTTAGACTTCTTACATGGCAACAATAATACAGAAATACCTATGGACCCAACAGCCAGAACCCAGAGGATAATTAAATACATTTCGAATAACATGAACGTCCTAATAACCACTCAAGAAGCAATAAACATTGAATCAATGATACCTCAAGCATTTTCACTCAGGTGAGAATCAAAAGTCCACAAAATGTAATCCCCATAAGAGATGTAATGAAGTAAGAACAATCCAAATTTCAGACTCCAAACAAAGCTTTATTGGCGATTATGGGTACTAGTACGTGATCGAAAGCCTAACATTTCGTCTTCCATTGCTGGACACATTGTCATGCCTCAGCGCCTACGGAAGCAGTTGCAGTGTTAAACCACATCAGCAAATCGAAGTGTTTATATTTGTCGTCGCAACGGTAGGTTATGGAACTTGTAGATGGGAAGCGAAGAGTTGGCGCTGTTCTATTTAGCCCTGAGGCTCTCAATTAGTCTAATTTCAAGCCTTCTTTTCTGTTGAAATTTTGTACTTTTGAATTTCTATGGCCTGTGTTTACATTCCATCATAGCAACAGTTTACTAAAACCACAATGTCAGAAACGACTCCGGTGTATAAAATCCCTTGCTCTTTCTGTTCAATGTTTATAGAAACCACGAAAGAGGCACTGTTACCCACCTTAAGGAACACAAGCAGTTGTCGCCTGGGCAAGGCAGAAAAGCAATAGAAGCGGATTGTGCAACTTAGTTTCCCTAACAGTATGGTTTTAGCACTGTCGAACCACAGTACAGAGGGCGATCAAAATTCAAATGCACAAAAGCAATTTCAACGGAAAAGGCGGAGGACTGAAATTAGACACGTTTTGTGCTTTAGTGCTAAATAGAAGAAACAGCGCCAACTCTTCGTCACTATAAACTCCATAATACACGTCGACGCGACTCCGCCATCTTAGACAGCGATCTGATGACGTTAGGAACCAAGCGTTATGGGGGTTCACCTAAAGAAATTCGGCTTGCTGAGCTTGTTTGAGAAGGCAACTGCTTTCTGTATCGTTGAAGCCTCTGACGAAATTTCCAGCACTGGAAGACGAAAAGTTAGGAGTTGTACCAAGGCCTATTGTCGATACAACAAATGTCACAACGCAAATTTCGGCCAGGAAAGCCTGCAGTTCATGATTAACAATCTCTACCAAATTCTTAATGAAACTCTCATTCAGTAACAACAGAACACTTAGAAACAAAACAGTTAAAGCAACATGTCCAAAACAAAAAATTTCCAGGTACAGCCACACTTGGTTACCTGACACGCAAGACCTATATTCCATTGTATCTGTACGTCCTGCACTGCAGATGAATACCAACCTATGAAAACACACATACCTTCCACACATGTAAATGAGCTAATGGACCTACCAGAATTTGCACTCACAGTTAATTCAAATTCAACAATTAACTCTAGAAGCAGATTCTAAATGCCAACTACCGCATCATTATTTGCGACTACAGATGTGTAGATGATACCAAAATTTTAATCAGTGGCACAAAAGATAATACTCGTGAGTTAAACAGATAGTTAAAAAGATTCCAATACGATATCATTTTCACAATTAAGCACAAAGTAGATGACAGCATAAACTTTCTAGGCCTGACTACAAGAATGATGAATTATGCACAAAATTTGAAATTTATTGTGATCGTACCACAACACACCTCTCATCACAAGGCAATACAAAAAACAGCATTCAGGTATATCGTCAAGAGCCCTGTCCAGCTACCACTCTCTTAAGTTAAATAGAAGCAAGAAATGAAAGTAATAAAACAGGTATTACAAATGGCTGTAGCGGCTCTACAGTTGGCACACTGAAACACTTAGTAACGGCGAAATAATCACAGCACAAAACGCGTACAAGATCATCCATACATTCATCCGTGGCTAACATTCAGTATTAGATGATACGCAACGTCTTTAAACTCAAAGGTACAAACACACCTTTTACCTGTGACAAAAAGACTGGGCATAAATTGCCTCATAGCAACAATGTAAACTCACTGCACCGGTGACATTAGTTTATCTGTAAACCTCTGTCGTCCATTAGAGGCCTTTGCAGTGCGGGACGTACTGGTACAATGGAATACAGGCCTTTGCCGGCCGCTGCACCAGTAGAGGCCAGTAGAAATGGTGAACTGTTTATGTGAAGCTGCGTTTTGTAAACTTGTTTGTGTAGTGAAGCGTCAGATGGATCGGCGATCGGTAAACAGCCGCTAATATATTGCGATTGACTGAGATGAAGTTAGGACGAACACTTCGTGAAGATGGTATTGGTGTAGAAGATGAATAATTCGTGTTTTCTGGTATTTATTATACTATAAAAATATTAACGCCGGTTATGAATTGATGTAACACATGCCTATGATATTACTACATTGTCCGACACCTAACTGCAGTCGTTAGCTATACGGAAAGTTAGATGGAAGCAGTGAAAGTGGATTTCAACATGGTTCTGATAAGTTTAAAGTCGAAAGGGTCATCACGGTGTTTGATGACAACATACTACGGAACATATACGTTGATTATCACGTCAGAGATTTGAACATACATGGATACTCCCCTGAAAAGATATCCTAAACTGAAGACTAAAAGCAATATTAAAAGCATACTTTTCTATGTGGCAAATAAAAGTAAAGGTATTGTATGTTAACCGAGGGCCTAGAAACGGAGAGAACCGTCCCCGCCACAGCCGCAGTGGTCCACAACCCCACGACGACTACAGCAGTTCACTTCAGGCCTCTGCCGCCCCTCACCGAACCACTCTTTCAGGGTTATTGTGCTGTTCGGCCCCCGGTGGACACCATCCCCCCCCCCCCCCCCCCCCCCCCCCCCCAGGTAACGTCTCACACCAGACGAGTGTAACCCCCGTAACCCCCTATGTTTGCTTGGTAGAGTAATGGTGGTGTACGCGTACGTGGAGAACTTGCTTGCGCAGCAATCGCCGACATAGTGTAGCTGAGGCACAATAAGAGGAACCAACCCGCATTCGCCAAGGGAGATGGAAAACCGCCTAAAAACCATCCACAGACTGGCCGGCTCACCGGACTTAAACTTAAGTCTGCCGGATGGATTCGTACCGGGGACCAGGCGCTCCTTCCCAATCCGTACGTTAGACCGCACGGCTAACCGGGCGGGAAAGGTAAAGGTAATGCAGTTTTTAAAGGAAATCTTAGTCAGACATCAAGGGTGTGAAACCTTTACATCGTCACTGGAATTTATTACTAATTTTAAAAAGGTCAACGATAACATCATGCTGTATAACCGTGCTCCAAGCACGAAAAGGACGACAAAGAAGAGTATTCAAGCAGATCAAACATATGTTGAAGTCCATGCGCATAAGACGACAGATTAGCTCCAAATAGGTTCTTTATGGAACTGTGACTAGCGTCGGTTTAACTACGTGATTTCTTCCGAAAGCACGCTATCCATGAAAGGGGAGAGAATTACTAAATCGACATGGCAAATCAGTTAAGTGCGACTAACAGTTACTCGATGGATGTCACTATATCAATGGATGGACGATTGGCATTTTTCTAAGTACCAAATGGAAAGTCAAGGGAAATAGAAGGAAATAAAAAAACGGTGCTCTCCAGATTTTTTCATACATGCACGTGTGAGCGGTAATATGACGAAAGAACATTTGAAGACGTTTTTTAGCTATCAATCCACATTTGCCAGCCAAGTTACTAGTACTTAGTGACTCCTGGTCTAGACATAAGGAAGAAAAAGTACCACTAGAAGACTCTGGAGGAAAAGCTGTTTCAAAAGTCATTTCATCTATGGGGACAAAATATGCACAACCTTCAGGCAACATAAAAAAATCAGTGTTCTGCCAAAAGGCAGGTTTTCACATGGTAACTCTCCAGGCTGTCCGGTCTTCTGCCATCCTCTTCAGATCTGCATAATTTCCTCTTCCCTTTAATAGTCTGCTATTGTCTTGGCATATATTTTTAAGGGGAAAACATAAAATATATGCCAAGAGAATAAGACTATTAAATTACTTATCAAGTCATTTACTTTGCTTCGAGGCTTTTATTGAAAGTCCTCACTTTCACTTATAGTTGATACCTTCATTACGTTTTGTTTCTACAATGGCATCGGTTATGATATCTAGAGCACGCTTGCAGAGAGCAGGAAATACACCAGCACATTGAGCAGTACGTAATGATAATGTAACTGCTAGTTCATACAGGTATGTTCGTTCGAACGCAATACTTTCGTTGTCTGTAACGACTACATACTTTCTCGACTGACAGTTTTGCGAAGAAAGTCTTTCACCAGTTATTTGTAGACTTTGAATTTCGGTTTTGATTGCTGTTATTTTCGCTTGCTTGTAAAATGACGCCACCATCGACAAGAAACCTAGTTTTGTAGGAAGGAAGAACCGCATAACCGCATCACGTGAAAACCAGTTGCTGCAAACAAGTGCCTCCCATTTGGAAAGGTTCATTCAGCTTCGCTGGAAGCACCTCCCTCCACTGACTGATAACTCTTTACATAAGCTTCAGCATTTTCTAGTGAGTCTGATCAACTTTCCAAGTGAACACGTAGCTCATTTTCTATTTAATATAAGGTATCTGACACTACTGACAGCCTGCCGTATGTACAATGCAGGCTTTCACTGAATTTATCTGTGTACCTCGTAAATTTCCAAACCATATTCCTAAGCCTAATGTTAATTCTCCTGACGATGTAGTCATCAGGAGCTATAAAGACTCGTATAGAAGTTTGGTTCTGACAAGCTCAGAAAGCCGAATTGTTAACACGCATGCCAAGTAACGGTCGCGCCGTGTCATGACATCATCAGACCGCTGTCTAAGGTCGCGGTTTGGCGCCGACGTGTGTTACGGACCTTGTGAATCACAATACTTCGAGGAAGAGCTCGATTTAAAAATTGCTTTCGGAAGAAACGGTTACTCAGACAAAGATAAATAGGGTACTATATGTTAAGATCTGGACCTTCTACTGAAATGGACCAACGAGGGCATTTTTTCCCATTCGTAAAGCTGTCACAAATCGCATCAGCAGAGTACTAAGACGACATAGTATTGCCATAGCACTCAAATCAACAAGAAATGTGCCCGAATAATTTAACTCTGCAGAAAACCAATACCCGCTGCTTACCATAACAGTACACAAAATCGCTGCTGCATCGGGTCAAGTGTGCAGAGGAACTGAAAAAGGAAATACTAACATCTAGCTTAAAGAACACAAGAGCAATACTCGACGGACAGGGAGAAATCACAAGCTGAAGTTTGTGTACTGGGCTCACCGAAACACCAAATTCGTTTCTCTGATACTACTTCAATGGAGCTCCAATCGTTACTATGGTAGAATGTACAGGGATACTGTAGAACTTCAAAAAGCACGAGAACAACTTTAACAAGAGAGAAGGGTTGAAATTACACAAAGAGAGACCCTTACTGCTGAATAAAGCAAATGGTATCAACTCTCGCTGCAACCTACGTAACACATGTCGGCTCTAATGGTGGTCAGACACACCGGTGTGATGGTACGGCTCAACTGTTACGTGGGTGCGCATAAACAGTTCGGTTAGTTGGACTTGTGCAAGTCCGAAAGTTCTGAACCTTCATAGCCTTTGATATCTCAACCATTAGCAGACGTAATATTACACAAAGACGCATGCCTTAAACCATGTCATAATCCCAATAATACAAAATTCTCCAGTAATACTATTCGTCCCTCACACGTATAAACCGTGAGGCGTAGCGCGGTGGTTAGTACACTGGACCCGCATGCGCGAGGCGATGGTTCAAACCCGCGTTCGACCATCCTGAGTTAGGTTCCCGTGATTTTCCTAAATCACTTCAGCCCAGGATGGTTCGTTCCTCCGAAAGGGCAAGGTTGCTTTCCTCCATTCCCTAATCAGAGCTTGTGTTGCGTCTCTGATGACATTGTTGTCGATGGGACGGTTAAAATTTCCTCCTCACGCGGACAGTCGGTATCAGTAACGCAAATTAATTTTATATCTTTGATGTCGGTAAACACTATATAATTAAGAACTATATTACGGAGCTCTAAAAATTTATCGCTCCTTGGAGAGCATGTTATCACTAAATACATATAGCGTTAGTCTAGTGCTATGGCTTTCAGTAGTAGTTTGTTGCATGTTTAACGTATGGTTATTCAGTAGAACAGGCAATGTCCGCACGTGAGTATTATCACAAAAATTTGTAAAATGTTACACCATTACTAAGATAAAGTTTTCTCTTCCATTTTGATTTGTTAGGCAAAGTAGCTTAAAAATGTAAGTACGGGAAGAAATTCATTCTAAGAAAGTTACTTAAATCGTTACCTTAGAATGAGAAAGCTTGTTGCAACCTTCACACCAAAAAATGTCACTGCATTGGTAGTCAGCGACCACTGAAGTGAGAATTTAAGACGAGTTGATTGGTAAATGAAACCTGCTCCTTCACAATAATATATACTTCATTGTCTCGAAACCAGAATACTTCATAAAATATATTTCTGGGCATTTGAATGATGTCAATGTGAAAACGTTTTACTAAACTCAGTCGAAACAAATGATTAATTCCAGTACAAAATAATCCTCGCTGCGTCCTGAGGAATAAAATTTACATGTTCTACAGAGTGGTTTCTTGAAAAACACTCGTTTCTGGTTAACTGGTTTGAAAGTTCTTCAGAGAAATATGCTTCCGGTATGCGTAAACTGTTAACATTACTCGTGTGCCGTTACATTGCATTTCTCTTCGTACTCACTTTTCTGAAAGGACAGATGATTCATGTAGATAGCAAAGGGACAAAAATATAAATCTCAGTGCTTCGTTATTCGATGCCGTTCAAATATTAAACCACGTAAAATAAATGTAATTATTGCCAATGTAATGTTAAGTTTCCGCACATGACTTTATTCTTGTAGTATTAAGCCATTGCTATATCTGGAACGTACTACATCAATAGTTGTTAGAGATTGGCTGGTATAGATTGCCTGTAGGTTATAAGTAAATACATGAATAAAATTAATAATTCCGTAGCTAATAGAATGAGCTGCAGATTAGTTCATAATAGTGGAGTTCGTCGAAATTCTTTCTTCGTTGATTAGTGATGGTCGATAATATAATCTTTCCGTCGCCCGGATGCGCCAGCAAACTCTTAAAGATTTCGCGCGGAGTTGAGGGTATGTAGACGGACTGCTGACTCACGTCGCTGTAATGGCGCGGCTTCATCCGACTTGTAGGGCGGATGTCGGCGATTCAGCTGGCTCAGGTAATACGCCCGCAAGCTCGCTACGCAGCTGATAAGGAAACGCTGCATTTAAAAGCACATTTAAGCAGAAAGATAGTAAGACTAAACCGTAACTGCGTGACGCAGAATTCTGAGACGGACGGGTATCACCCCCCTCCCCCCCCCCCCCCCCCCAACCTTGTACTGGAAAAGGCCTAGCTGTTGAATACGAGAAAAGTGGCGGAATTACTGTTAGCTTTTGAAGAGGGCGAGGAAGAGCTCCCTCCGAAACCGTACTTACTTTCTTTGCGCAATACCCTCGCCCAGCAAACAGACATTACTGGAGAATAGCGCTGATAATAGACATTTATAATGGGCTAAATAAAGGTAAAATATTTCTTTTCAGTCCTAGCGTATATTTCAATCTAAATTACTCAAAAAAAGGTTGTTGTTGTTGTTGTTGTTGTCTTCAGTCATGAGCCTGGTTTGATGCACCTCTCCATACTACTGTCCTGTGCTAGCTTCATCTCCCAGTACCTACTGCAACCTACATCCTTCTGAATCTGCTTAGTGTATTCATCTCTTGGTCTCCCTCTACGATTTTTACCCTCCACACTGCCCTCCAATGCTAAATTTGTGATCCCTTGATGCCTCAGGACATGTCCTACCAAACAACCCCTTCTTCTAGTGAAGTTGTCACAAACTTCTCTCCTCCCCAATCCTATTCAATACCTCCTCATTAGTTACGTGATCTATCCACCTTATCTTCAGCATTCCTCTGTAACACCACATTTCGAAAGCTTCTATTCTCTTCTTGTCCAAACTAGTTAAGTCCATGTTTCACTTCCATACATGGCTACACTCCATACAAATACTTTCAGAAACGACTTCCTGACAATTAAATCTATATTCGATGTTAACAAATTTCTCTTCTTCAGAAACGCTTTCCTTACCATTGCCAGTCTACATTTTATATCCTCTGTACTTCGACCATCATTTATTTTGCTCCCCAAACAGCAAAACTCCTTTACTACTTTAAGTGTCTCATTTCCTAATCGAATTCCCTGAGCATCACCCGATTTCAGTACATTCCATTATCTTCGTTTTGCTTTTGTTGTTCATCTTATATCCTCCTTGCAAGACACTGTCCATTCCGTTCAACTGCTCTTCTAGGTCCTTTGCTGTCTCTGACAAAATTACAATGTGATCGGCGAACCTCAAAGTATTAATTTCTTCTCCCTGGATTTTAATACCTACTCCAAAATTTTCTTTCGTTTCCTTTACTGCTTGCTCAATATACAGATTGAATAACATCGGGGAGAGGCTAGGTACTGTCTAAAGATCAGTACACTCTTATCGGCCACCGGATTCTATATGAAAGGGGTATTAGTTCGATAAATTTAGATTTATAACCATGCTTAGATTCAATCCACGTAGTTTATACATAGATTCGGATCAGTACACGAAACTTCACTGTAATCTTACAGATCGTTATCCAAACAATAATAAAAACAATGTACGACTAGTTAGACTGTATCGGGGAAGATGCAGACTGTTTTCAGTAGGAAAGTGTGGTTTCTTTGGGGAGGTGGACGAGGAGAGAGCAGTATGGCGGAGGAAGCGCTTCTGTGTAAAATTATATTACTTGAACAGTGGTAGAACCATAACTGGACTTTGTAATGGAATCTGCTCTAATATACGAGACGTGGAATGGTGGATGAAGTGATTGAGATGTACATACTTAGCTCCTCCGCCTGTAGGACGTCCCAGTTCATACAATAATATTAATCAATTAAATTCTGATTGGTTCCTCCGCTATAAGTCTCTTTTATTTATAAGCGTTTCCTTCTTCTGTAATATAGCTCGGAAGATGTAAATGCCACACTGAAGCTAGTGTTGTGTACCTGGTAATTGCGAGCTGTGAAAACGGCTTGAGATTCAATGCTAGCGACAAGAATTCTGCAAATACAAATGGATATGCATAACATAAAGGTAAAATACCCAAAGCTAGCTACAAGCATGGAAATTTTAAGTACAACAATGTTCTTGTTAATGTATATTATCTACGGCTACTTTATGAAAATACACCATCTATAGTATACGTGTACACCGTTGGAAAAACAGAACACGTAAAATTCGACGTTTGTTGCTGCCTTTAAATGTGTTCTTCACACGTCAAAATTTCCTGTATGAATTTTATATGAATACAGGCACAGTCTTAAAACTGTTAGTACAACATTAGTTATCGCGAGGTACCTGCTAGCAGATCATTTATTATTCATCATAATATCAATGAGTGTGCAGAATGACTATCACCACAAAGCTTGAAGCAGTTGAGCAGCTACTGAACAAAATGGCTCGTGAATCTGGCCTATAGTTTCCAATGACTTCATAAAAGATGAACAATTGCCTTCTGATCAAGCAGATGACGGCAAATGCTATCCAACAACGGAATTTTAAAAGTATGAAAAACACAGTTGAGCTCAGTTTTCACAGATTTAGCGACTGTTTTTACAAAATTTCATCCCGATTAACTTCGTCTCACATGTTCTCATCCTTACTATTTCTGACTTCAAAATGGAATGTAGCCAAATTTTATCATACTGAACCCGAATTCAGTTACCTGGTTTCTATGTGCACACATAGTAGTGGTTAGGAGTCAGAATACATAAAGTTGGATTCATTAAAATAAATGGAACACGTCTCAAATTTTGGTTCCACGAAACCATAGCTGCTTCCAAACAATTATTGATGATGAAATCAACAAAAATTTACTTCATCATCCAATAAAAGTAATAAAATAAAGAATCGGAAGAAAAAATACACGCTTTTTAAATTTGGAAAATACGGAACTAACGTAGATCCCAAGAAGTGTAGTATTAATGAGATAGTGCTTGGTAATGTTTCCCTAACACATGTTAAGACGTTAGCGTACTATTCTACAGATTAATCCTATGCTGTATAACTGGAAGAGTGGATGCATCAGAAACAAGCATATACTTTGCAAGTTAACGCAAAATTCCACTTGATACTGAAATATCTCTTGCTGAGTGTAAAACACACGTTCACTAAGGTGTTCCCTGGAAATACTCAGTCCGTCAATCCATCTCCAGGAAGATTAACTGTACCTATATACTCAAGTGCGTAAGGAAGGATACGTTGAATAAATATTAGCGCTTTTCTGTCTTACTCCATATGCTTACGGAGTGACGGAACATGTATTTATGCCTGTGTGCGTGTGTCCCAATTTCTCTTAAATTATTCGCATGACTCCTAGTAAAGTTTACGATGGTGGTGGGATGATATCAGTTTTTCTCGAACTCGAGTTCTGTAAAATTACTAGACTGGATTCTGCGATAACTACGCGTTCTTATGGACTACATAAACTTAATTTGAACGCAGTAGTGTGTGCTCCTCAATCTATTCGATGTTTGTTATCAAGGTAACTTGATACTAACTGCAAACAATCGAACAATATACTAGAATTGTTCGAACTAGCGTCTTGTTTGTGATCACCTTGGCAGGAAGACTACACTTTCCCAGATCACTTCCAACAATTCTAAATGTTCTTTCAGCTTTCCCTGATAGCGTTTTACGTGTTAGTCGCGTTTAATGCTACTCCTAAATGTGACGTGATCAAGATGTTAGTCACTATTCTTGTGACCGGATACTTCGCGTTATAGGCGTAATCTTTCATTTATTCATATTTAGAGATCTGTCATCCATTACATGAACTCGAAAGTTTGTAAGTACTTTCGCATTTCCTTAAGAAAGTGTAATTACGGTACTACCCTGCAATAAACAGTACCGTCAGCGACCAATCTGATCTTTTTACGTATATTAAGAAAATTAGAGGCTGTGTTACATTCGGGGCACATCCGATTCTTTCTTCAGATTTTGGTGAACATTCGCTGTACCGTAACGTAATGTGTTCCGTTAGGCAAATATTCACCGAACAAATAACTCCGAAGTACTCTGACAGATGGGTGTCTTGTTAAGTGGTTGATAATGTTCTACAGAGTAAAGTCTGAGTGGACACATCTGTCCAGGCGTACATTCTCATGCTGAATTTATCTTCAGTGCGTATTATAAAATACCCCGCCACGTTTCTCTGTATGTATTGGAACGCTTATCTCGGGAACTATTGTAGGGATTTTCATAAGATTTTCACCAACACAGATTCACGACGAAGATTTGTTTAATTCATCACCGTTACGACAGCCAAGTGGTCCGGCCTGAATACGTAGTGCTAAACGTGGGAAGCCGGGGCGGGTTGCATACAGTTAAGAGGTGAGTGGAGACGGAGGACAGGTTTATTTGGCACAGAGTAAACCACGAATTCGACCTCACAGTTCACACATTGCGATTTAGGTAAAGCGAGGAAAACTTACCTCAGTATGGTCAAAGTGCATTTGAAACTCACTCCTCCAGAATGAGAGCATCATTAAGCTTACGTTATCACGGGCTGTCTGTTTGCAATGTCCGCCCCTGGTAACTGAGTGGTCAGCGCCACGGGATCTCATGCCTAACGGCCCTGGTTCGATTCCCGGCTGTGTCGGAGATTTTCTCCACTCAGGGACAGGGTGTTGTGTTGTCCTTATCATTTCATCCCCATGGACACGCAAGCAGCCGAAGTGGCGTCAACTCGAAAGACTTGCGCCAGGCAAACGGTCTACCCGATGGGAGGCCCTAGCCACACGGCATTTCTATTATGTTTGCAATTTGTAGGTTAGGGATATTTTTGCTCGTAGTTCGTCGTCTTGAGTACTTTATTTTTCAGTGTAACTTCAACTTCGTGTCAAGCTTCCCACTGATGTTGATTAACACCCCGTTGTCAAATAATTTCCTCGAAAGAATACCAGCGCATATTATAGGAAAAAGAAATACTTTAGATCAAATGGCGTCGGTTCGATCCTAATTGCAGTTTTGGACAGCGATATTATGACTGTAGACAAACTCCAGAGCTGTAAAATGAGAGGAAGTAGCAATACACTATCCTTTGTTTCGGCTGGTCGAGTGAAAGAAATTATAAACACAGGAATTGTGGTGAAAACTAAATGTATTCTTCACATTTCACTGCAAATATTAAAATGATAGAAACACGCGGAGATCGGATGACCGTGGAGGAAATAAAATGAATTGCGCCAGGGTTCTACTGCGCGGTATGAAGGCTTACCTGTTGCGACAATAACCTAAGCGGACATGAACTCGGGTTCAAACGCAAACGCTCATTCTTCAAGGAGACGGCAGCACAAGTCTCCTCCCTAACACTGTCCGACTACAAGTGGGTTGTTGTACAACCCCGAAAACCTCTCTTCCGTGGCTGGCTTCAGTGGATTTGCCGCACTGGCTGCTGCTAGGTTGGCAACCCACTTGGTTCTGTAGGAACGCTCATTTCGCACTAGCAGCAGGTGAAATTATTTCCTTTCAGTTTTCTGGTAATGCCATCGTTGCGCAAATTCGCAGGCATGCCACCAAAAGTAATGTATAGCAGAATGTGCGCCATGGAGCTCCTTTTCAATCTCCCACACCCACGTCATTGACAAAAAATCTAAAAATACCTCAGTGCATCAATGTATCACACGTCCCTATTACTCTTAATGAGTTCAGACATGCGGGACGCTAACGAAAGGATGGTTAATGACAGAGGTACGTATCTCCTTATTGACCAATGTTTCCATATCTTCAAATACTTAAGTCACCGATGAGTTTTGTGCCTCGAGTATACAACCGTAATCATTATGCGTAAGTATGTCACGAGTAATTGAATTGACAACAGAAAACAATTTTGAAACACGCTTGCTTCAGTCGTACACAAGGTAACTGCACGAGAGATATCGCATGTTGCGTTCTCGTTCGTGCCGGCCTGTGAAGTAAATTTGTCTGGCGCCAAGAAATAGTTGATTTAAGGTCCTAACCAAAGAATAACTACACAACACGAACCAAGCTGATTTGGTTTCAGATTTTAAATTAGTGCACCAGCCGCAAACCATATATTCGATTGTGGACTCCAAACGTGATTTATTCTTAAATGCGCTTATCTTGTTGCAGGTGGCTTCGTAAGTTGATATGGAAGAGCTACAAGAAAGGAATCACGGAAGATGACTTGTATGAAAGGCTCGAAGAAGACTGTACACAGGATCTAGGCGATCGGCTGGAAAAGTGAGTAGATATCTTGTTGCTCTATGTTCTGTTAGTTTATCGATTATTATTAACAATACTAGTTTCTTCCTCTTTGTAAAAAGTCTGTTTTCCTCAAATGGAGTACTTTTGGTAGAACTGAAGACTTGCAGTAAATTTGATAAGAGTTAACAAAAATTGATAATTCACACCCCAAACATTGCAGACAGCAATGGTAGTTTAAAACAAGTATTATAGCCACTTTGAAGCCACATTTTTGTGTCAGGTCTGTTCATTTACCACAGAAGTATTTCAAATATTTTGTCAAGGAATTGGTATGTCTCTTGCAGATGTATGTACTGGGAAACTCTACAGCCTGAATTTGCAGACACATTCCTTCGCACTTGATGTTTTCTCTTCTCCCCTCAACTGAAAAAAATGTTGACAAGTGTCAGTTGTGCCCATGTCATAGACGTCTGACAAAAAGCTTAGCACACAAGTAATGTCAAAGTTTGCAGTGTGTGACACACGGATCGCAATCGAAAGGATTTTAATGTAGGGCTAGATTCATATGCAGCACAAGATTTCGATCATGAGAAACCAACAAAGGCGTAAGATAATTTTGCCCTTTAGGATGACGTCTCTTCCTCAGCATTCATTAATCGTTATTGGATAATTTGAAAAACTTTTTTTCGTGTCCGAACGCTGTTCGTGTCCCACAGTTCAGTTATGCTAACAGTGATAAGTAGTTCATGAATAACACATTAAAAATTATGACCGGTGGGGTGTTGCGAGGGGTCCTTTAAAGGTCACTTTTTATGTTTTTCTTGAATAACTCGAAATCCAAGCTTCTGGCGAAAATGTTTATCAATACAAAATGAAACCGCATAAAATTTTCTACAAAAAACTTGTTGTGGTCTTCAGTCCAGAGACAGGTTTGATGCAGCTCTCCATGCTACTCTATCCTGTGCAAGCTTCATCTCCCAGCAACTTCTGCAACCTACATCCTACTGAATCTGTTTAGTGTATTCATCTCTTGGTCTCCCTCTACGATTTTTGCCCTCCACACTGCCCTCCAATACTAAATTGGTGATCCTTTGATGCCGCAGAATATGCCCTACCAACCGATCCCTTCTTCTAGTCAAGTTTTGCCACAAACTCCTCTTCTCCCCAATCCTATTCAATACTTCCTCATTAGTTATGTGATCTACCCATCTAATCTTCAGCAGTCTTATGTAGCACCACATTTCGAAATCTTATATTCTCTTCTTGTCTAAACTATTTATCGTCCACGTTTCACTTCCATACATGGCTGCACTCCATACAAATACTTTGAGAAACGACTTCCTGGCACTTAAATCTATACTCGATATTAACAAATTTCTCTTCAGAAACGCTTTCCTTGCCATTGCCAGTCTACATTTTATGTCCTCTGTATTTCGACCATCATCAGTTATTTTGCTCCCAAATAGCAAAACTCATTTACTACTTCAAGCCTCTCATTTCCTAATCTAATTCCCGCAACATTTGACTACATTCACAAAAAACTTATTGTGTTAAAAAATTAATCTCAGTGTGCATTCTTCACCTAAGTGCAGTAGAACCTACTAAGGTGTAAATCGTGTTCTGGGGGTGTGACAGGTTAGAGGTAGAGAGTAGGTGCAATGAGGAGGAGGTTGGTCTTCGGGTTGTACTCATGCATTTCTCTCTTTCATATCTCTGCAAACAGAGGAGTGAGCAGGCGATTCCCTGCTCTGTCTACCCCACTACATTACAATAAGCGACTACGTGGTGTTTCACAAAGGCCTCCCACAGCTTGCCTTATGAATCATTCGACAAGCAGTGCGCAAACATGCCCGGGGGCGGGGTATTTCTTTTCCGCATAGTGCGTTTGTATTATACGGAATACATCTACATCTACATTGTTACTCTGCAATTCACACTTAAGTCTCTGGCAGAAGGTTCATCGAACCATTTTCATACTATTTCTATAAAATTCCACTCTAGAATGGCGCGTGAGAAAAAGGAACATCTAAATCTTTCCGTTCGAGCTCTGATTTCTCTTATTTTATTATGATGATCATTTTTCCCCACAGACACGAGATACTTACGCGATAAACACATACGAACAGATACTATGTAAATCTCTGCACACTGTTCTACAGTGTTAAAGGGGAGATTCGTAGTTGCTACGGCAGTTGTAGCGTTCTTCCGGAAAGGCGACTTCTCATACCACGAGTGCCGGTCGTTTTTCAGTTTAGACAGACTAAATCTCCCCATTATTATCTGTCCATTTCCTGCGTTTGCAGATAAAATAAATTCACTGATTTCATGTTTATGTAGAGGTTATTTTCAGTTTAAGTACTTGCAGTTGGATTCCTAAATGTGGTTCCTTCCTGTTGTCTATAATTAACTGTGTTTTGTACGGCAGTGTAACCATATTGCAGTCAGTTGGCAGTGAATTAATAAATGACCGGAAAGTTATAGCGCTTCTCTCACCATTAGCTGTGTTACTGGTAGCCAGCATAAATCTCTTGTAATCAGAAATTGCTGGCAGTCGTAAAGTGGTCTGTGGGGTGGAGCGATTTACTGTACACTGACATACCTTGCAAGGTGAGCGTGAATATATGTGATGGATGGGATTCGTCGTATGCTTGTCAACACTACTGTGCTTCGATGCGTTGCGTCACTTGCGTTTCATAAAAACCAGGTGACCTATTTCTGTTGCTGATCTGGGCCTGATCTGGCCACAAATCACCACGGATTTAGAAAGCATCGCTCGTGTAAGTCAGTTTGCCCTTTACCCACATAGTGTCCTGCGGACCATGCATGAAAGGCAACAGGCAAATTCCATATTCCTAGATTTCCAAGAAGCATTTGACATAGTGCCCACATCAGACTAAAGAATGTACGAGAATGCGGATCAGGTTTGCAGATATGCTTGTGGCTAGAAGCCTTAATTTGTAATAGAACCTAATATGTTGTCCTCGACGCTCAATATTCGTCAGAGACAAGGGCGCCCCGGGGAATTGAGACAGGACTGCTATTACTCTCTGTGCACAGAAATGATTTGACAGGATGAGCAGCAATCTGCGGCTGTTTGCTGATGACGCTGTTAAGTACGGGAGTATGTCGTAGAGTGACTGTATGAGGATACAAGATGGCTTTCACAAAATTTGTGGTTGCTGTGATGGGCAATAGCTAGCTATAAATGTAGAAAATGTAAATTACTGCAGTATGTTTGGGATTCCCACCAGTTCGGATTGAAGGAAGACATCAAAGCAACTCAGAGCCGGGCTACTACATTTGTTACTGGTAGATTCGATCAACACCCAAGTATAAAGGATATGCTTTAGGAACACAAATGAGAATCTCTGGAAGCAAGGTGATATCCTTTTTGTGGAACACTACTGAGAAAATTTAGAGAACCGAATCTGAAACTGACGCAGAATGATTATCCTGCCGCCAACAGATTCCTCATAAGGACTACAAAGATAAGAGAAATTTGTGCTCCTACTGAGGCATATACGCCTTACATTTTCCCTTGCTCTTTTGGCGAATGGAAGATGAAAGGATGTCACTGCTAGTGGGACAAGGTACTCTCACCTAAGCGCCAGACAGTGGCTTGCGGAATGTGTATGTAGATGTATTATGTAAAAAAAAAAAAGTTCAGTAAATGGGGCTATCAACGTATGTACCGCATTGAAAAGCCTGCCCACAAGTAAAATATGCTTTCAACGTGTAATAGACAGCGTAGATTTCATTGTCTCCACTACCACTGGCTGAAACACTTTTCGCAGCATGAAATGTATCAAAAACGATCACTCCAGCCCCAGCTCTCCCAACATCTGAAGAAGCCCAGGTACTTATCTGCTCTTTCTAGCCAAAATATCCTCCTATCCTTTTTGACCGATTTTTTAACTTCAGTAACCATGGTCGCTATATCACGATAATCACTAGCCCCTGTCTATTTTGATACCGTCGGTAAGGTCAGGGCTGTTTGTACCTGCAAGGTCTAAAATATTTACATTGCGTGCGTGTTGTCTCACTAGTTGCTTAAGGCAGTTTCCGAAAAAGTTGTTCAAAAGTACTTCACAAGACTGACTGTTCATACCATATGCAGTGAATCCATAACGTCCCAGTCTACACTCGGTAGGTTAGTTCCCACTATTACTGCATCACCAGCATGTATACGTGCTATGTATGTTCGGTAAAAACATGGAACAATTAACTTGATTTTACCTAGATCTTTTATACACGTTCAAATAACTTCACAGTGAGACTTAAATTCGACTTCCTTAGAGATAATATTTTGTCTACTGCAATAAGTCTAATCTGTCTTTCCGACATGTTCCGTGACTCGCTAAATATTACAGATCTTTCTAATTCCGATTTCAGCGCTCTCTCGTGTCCCCAGAATAATTTGAGCGGGACCAATCTCCTGGAGGACATTAAATTCGGTGACTTGGTTACGAATACTTAGACAATTCACTGATAAAAAATGTTGACAGTCGAAGTGTCTTCACTCTGATCTTGGTGTGATTTGCTCTCTGCTTCTCGACTGACGAATACTCATCAGAGTACCTCAAGCTACCTCTTACGTAGAAAAATGTGCACTCCACAGGTACTCTGCTTCACTAGTGTAGTGCACCCATGGCCTATCAAGGGGAGTCCTACCATTTTCTACCCCATAACACCGGAAATAGGGAACCAAGACCATCAGGAGTCTACTAAGTCTTTGGTTAAGACCTTCCACTCGGCTTCAAATCAAAGGATGCAATGCTGCAAATTGTGAGCTCTACTCGCACCCCACTAGCGAGACTAGCAGCCTTCACCACTTCAGCAAGCCGCTCATAGGAACTGCGGATGTTATCAGAACCCAAACGACAGGCATCATTGGTGTCGACGTGAGCCACAACTTGAAGATGACTGCACCCTGCACGCTCGATAAGCGCAGGTTAGGCCGCCTCCACATGCCACACGAGGCCTCTGCAGACGTACAGTATAGCGTGCACATTGGCTTTCATTCCAGCCCTAGCCGTTGTTTCCTCAATGGACTCCACAGCGCGCCTAACGTGAGTCCCGACAACTAGCAAGCGCCTAGCCACGTGTGCCTACTCGGACCCTGCTGAAGGAACGGCCCCAAGTTCTCACAGGGATAATAGGCCAGGTCAGATGTCCAGCCTTCACACTGGCCCCCCGCCTCGAGCGACACGATCCCGTTACCACCCACCACTCACCCTGCTGTGAGGGTGGATACGCAGCGACGGGCACGCTAGGAGGCGCCTCGGCAGCAGAGCCCGTGGGCGAAACAAGCGGCATGGTGTCCAGATTTCCGCCACCACTACACGCACACACGCGCACGCGCGCACACGCGCACGCACGCCAGCCTGAATATGGCTGACCAAAGCCAAAAACGCGTTCAGCTCAGTGAAATTATTTCGTCTACTCACAGAGAACTGGACAAGAAACGCTGGGGAGGCATTAGCCTGTCTGTAAACTGAAAACTGAGGAGTGCTGGTATTGGGGGAAGTTACCCGTCCTGCAAGACTGTCAGTTTTCACTCTAGCATTGTAAAACAATTGTAAAAGATCTAGATTCTCCCTATATGCATATCTTGCATTAGTACTGCCAACTACTCATATCTTTATTACATGCCTTGTTAACGCACTTTCTTACAAATAAACACCCTCAGGCATGTGTACACGCTGGAACGTCAGTGATTCCAGTCGCAGTGCCAAAGGGTAGGTGTAACTTCGTGAAACATCCTGTAGCTGCGTCTTCTGACGAAATGGCTAGAGTGATATGACAATCGCCTGCTCAGTCTGCAGACCTATGAAGGAAGTAAGTGCACACTCACAATATGGCGGTCTACCTTGCCTCATACTTCCGCTCTACTTCCTGTTACATCCCCTGAACACAATTTATCCCACAGAACGATACTCCTGCACTTATATGTGGTACACAAATTTATTATTTGCTCTTAACACTTCATTCAACAGTAAAAATTAATTTTTCCCAATAAAACTTTATTTTTGATAACCTGATGTTTTTTCTTCCCCTCCAATGTGGAAACTTAGTCCTACATCATCATCATCATCAAGACTGATTATGCCTTTCAGCGTTCAGTGTGGAGCATAGCCCCCCTTATAAAATTCCTCCATGATCCCCTATTCAGTGCTAACATTGGTGCCTCTTCTGATGTTTAACCTATTACTTCAAAATCATTCTTAACCGAATCCAGGTACCTTCTCCTTGGTCTGCCCCGACTCCTCCTACCCTCTACTGGTGAACCTCTGAGTCTCTTAGGTAACCTTGCTTCTCCCATGCGTGTAACATGACCCCACCATCTCAGCCTGTTCGCCGTGACTGCTACATCTATAGAGTTCATTCCCAGTTTTTCTTTGATTTCCTCATTGTGGACACCGTCCTGCTATTGTTCCCATCTACTAGTACCTGCAATGATCCTAGCTACTTTCATATGCGTAACCTCAACCTTGTTGATAAGGTAACCTGAATCCACCCAGCTTTCGCTCCCATACAACAAAGTTGGTCGAAAGATTAAACGGTGCACAGATAAATTATTCTTGGTACTGACTTCCTTCTTGCAGAACAGAGTAGATCGTAGCTGGGCGCTCACTGCATTAGCTTTGCTACACCTCGCTTCTAGTTCTTTCACTATGTTGCCATCCTGTGAGAATATGCATCCTAAGTACTTCAAAACCGTCCACCTGTTCTTTGTTCCTCCTATTTGGCACTCAATCCGTTTATATTTCTTTTCCACTGACATTACTTTCGTTTTGGAGATGCTAATCTTCATACCATAGTCCTTACATTTCTGATGTAGCTCTGAAATATTACTTTGCAAACTTTCAGTCGAATCTGCCATCACAACTAAGTCAACCGCATATGCAAGACTGCTTATTTTGTGTTCACATATCTTAACCTCACCCAGCCAGTCTATTGTTTTCAACATATGATCCATAAATATGAACAACACTGGAGACAGGTTGCAGCCTTGTCTTACCCCTGAAACTACTCTGAACCATGAACTCAATTTACCGTCAACTCTAACTGCTGCCTGACTATCCATGTAAAGACCTATAATTAATTGCAAAAGTTTGCTTCCTATTCCATAATCTCGAAGAACAGACAATAACTTACTCCTAGGAACCCAGTCATATGCCTTTTCTAGATCGGTAAAGCATAGATAAAATTCCCTGTTCCACTCATAACACTTCTCCATTATTTGCCGTAAGATAAAGATCTGGCCCTGACAACCTCTAAGAGGCCTAAACCCACACTGTTTTTCATCCAATTGGTCCTCAACTAATACTCGCACTTTCCTTTCAACAATGCCTGAGAAGATTTTACCCACAACGCTGATTAAAGAGATACCTCTGTAGTTGTTACAATCTTTTCTGTTTCCATGTTTAAAGATTGGTGTGATTACTGCTTTTGTCCAGTCTGATGGAACCTGTCCCGACTCCCAGGTCATTTCAATTATCCTGTGTAGCCATTTAAGACCTGACGTTCCATTGTATTTGATGAGTTCCGACTTAATTTCATCCATCCCAGCTGCTTTACTGCACTGCAATCTATTGACCATTTTCTCCATTTCCTCAAATGTGATCCTATTTCCATCATCATTCCTATCCCATTCTACCTCGAAATCTGAAACATTGCTGACCGCTTCTTCACCTACATTGAGCAACTCTTCAAAGTATTCCCTCCATCTGCCCAAGGCATCCACAGGATTCACCAGCAGTTTTCCTGACCTGTCCAAAATACTTGTCATTTCCTTCTTCCCTCCCTTTCGAAGACTGCTAATTACACTCCAGAATGGCTTTCCAGAAAGTTGACCCATAGTCTCCAACCTGTTTCCTAAGTCTTTCCAAGATTTCTTCTTGGATTCTGCAATTATCTGCTTGGTTTTGTTTCTTTCTTCAACATAACTTACTCTGTCTACCTGAGTTCTAATATGTAGCCATTTTTGATAGGCCTTCTTCATTTTACAGGCTGCCTTGACTGTGTCATTCCACCAAGCTGTTTGCTTCATCCTACTTTTACACACTACTGTTCCAAGACAATCTTTAGCCACTTCTAGTACTGTGCCCCTGTACCTTGTCCATTTATTTTCCAATTACTGTAATGGACTACATTCAACTAACTGGTACCTTTCTGAGATCACTGTTATGTACTTATGCCTGATTTACTTATCCTGAAGTTTCTCCACTATTATCCTCCTACATATGGACCTGACCTCCTGCACTTTCGGCCTCACAATCCCAATTTCACTGCAGATTAAATAATGATCAGTGTCATAAAAGAATCCCCTGAATACACGTGTGTCCCTCACAGCCTTCCTGAATTCCGGATCTGTTATTATATAGTTAATGACAGATCTGGTTCCCCTGCCTTCCCAAGTATACCGGTGAATGTTCTTATGTTTAAAAAAGGAGTTTGTGATTACTAAGCCCATACTGGCACAGAAATCCAAGAGTTGTTTCCCGTTCCTCTTGGCCTCCATATCCTCTCCAAATTTACCCATAACCTTTTCATACCTTTCTGTTCGATTTCCAATCCTGGCGTTAAAATCAACCATGAGCAGAACACTGTCCCTGTCCTTTACTCTATCATCATCATCATCATCATCATCATCACTGAGTGCCTCATAAAAACTATCCATCTTACCTTGATCTGTCCCTTCACAATGCGAATATACTGACACAGTCCTAATTTTCTTGCTAGACACTGTCAAATCTATCCACATCAGTCGTTCGTTTACATACCTTACTGCAAATACGCTGGGTTCCATTTCTTTCCTGATGTAAAGCCCTACACCCCATTGTGCTATTGCTGCTTTCACTCCTGACAGGTAGACCTTGTATTCTCCCACTTCCTCTTCTTTCTCACCCCTTATCCGAATGTCACCAACAGCTAAAATGTCCAGTCGCATCTTATTTGCAGCCTCTGCCAGCTCTACCTTCTTCCCAGAGTAGCCCCCATTGATATTAATGGCTCCCCATCTCATTACCATTTGTTTGCCAAGTCGTATCTTAGGAGTCCCTGGTTTGTCAGTTAGAGGTGGGACTCCGTCACCTCCAAAGGCCCGAGGCATTTTGCTCTGATTGTTGCCAGCATCATATTTAAAGTACCAGGGAAGCTGGTTGCTAGCCTCACTTGCCCCGAGTCCCATTGAGTTTTACCCCTAACGGCTAAGGGACTAACCGGAGGATTTGGTAGTCTTTGCCGTATGAGCACAGAGGTGACCACCACTCAGAATATGTCAGAGCTGCCCTGCCTTATTCCAAAGTAACTGGTATCCCGACTGCCGGGACCACTTACTTGGCCACTCATACGTTGCCCGTGGTTCATGAACTAGGACATGACTACAGTAACCCACACCATGAAAGAAAAATAAATCGGTCGTTTCTTGTAGGAAATTGAATGTAGTTTAATTTTGTACTGGTATACAGATTTGCTAGAAACTTTAGTTTTTAAAGTTATTTCAGAAAGACGTAAAAAAAGGACCTTCAAGCTCCTGCTCCACCCTACACGTTCTCACCCCACCGGACAGCGTTTTTAGTATGTTCGTGGCATACCCACCTACCACTGTACAAAAATTTGCGAGTACACGACTGCGTTTCTTTCGACTGGACATGGGGGGACAATCGTGTGCACCATGTGTTAGTGAATCGCGTCTTCTTAGTTATGTGTTGTCATATTTTACCTCTTTGTTAGTCACATTTTCTGAAGCCGCAGCTGAGAATAGCCTAAAGTTTACCTAGCCGACCCTGGGACACCACGTACAAACTACTTGATTGCCCTGTGTGGCAAATCAACTGTCATTAAGTTGCCTCTCGTGTTCGATCAGTCTGGCTCATCTCCGTGTGCCTCAAGCTTCATTGTAGCGTGTTAAGCTGTACGAACTGGTCAGTATTCCAATCCAGAGGAAAATTTTCTTACATTTTCATTGTTTCTACATTTCTTTTTTTTTTTTTTTTGGCCCTGTTTAATTTGTATTGAAGAGAGGCATCAAGGGATCACCAATTCAGTATTGGAGGGAGCGTGGAGGGTAGAGGGAGACAGAGATGAATACACTAAAAAGATTCACAAGGATGTAGGCTGCTGTAGGTACTGGGAGATGAAGCAGCTTGCACAGGATTGGGTAGTATGGAGAGCTGCATCAAACCAGTCTCAGGACTGAAGACCGCCACAACAACGAGATACCGCAATGCCTTCGCGCGCCTGTATGCTATGTAAAGTATGAACTAAATATAGATTTGTTTGATGACTACATCATTAATCATGATAAGCTGTGACTATTCATAAATGTTTGAAATAAGGAGGCCACCTTAATCCTCGTTTATATATTACTACCTATTTTAATAGCCTTTCAGCTTGTGTGTGTCACATAGCACATGTCTCCCTCCCCACCCCCTCCCCCCACCCACCCCTCTGGTCTGTCGACTATGTCGCCCCAATGGGAGAGCTAGGTGGTTCTCATCTCCACTGTGCTTATTCCCAGACAGTTAGTAGTGTTGTTGTTGTGGTCTTCAGTCCTGAGCCTGGCTTGATGCAGCTCTTCATGCTACTCTATCCTGTGCAAACTTCATCTCCCAGTACCTACTGCAACCTATATCCTTCTGAATTTGTAAAGTGTATTCATCTCTTGGTCTCCCTCTACGATTTTTACCCTCAACTTAATTGGTGATCCCTTGATGCCTCAGAACATCTACCAACCGATCCCTTCTTCTTGTCAAGTTGTGCCACAAACTTCTCTTCTATTCTCTTCTTGTCCAAACTATTATCGTCCATGTTTCACTTCCATACATGGCTACACTCCATACAAATACTTTCAGAAATGACTTCCTGACATTTAAATCCATACTCGATGTTAACAAACTTCTCTTCTTCAGAAACGCTTTTCTTGCCATTGCCAGTCTACTTTCTTTATCCTCTGTACTTCGACCATCTTCAGTTATTTTGCTCCCCAAATAGCAAAACTCCTTTACTACTTTGTGTCTCATTTCCTAATCTAATTCCCTCAGCATCACCCGACTTAATTCGACTACATTCCATTATCCTCGTTTTGCTTTTGTTGATGTTCATCTTACATCCTCCTTTCAAGACACTGTCCATTCCGTTCAACTGCTCTTCCAAGTCCTTTGCTGTCTCTGACAAAATTACAATGTCATCGGCGAACCTCAAAATTTTTATTTCTTCTCCATGGATTTGAATACCTACTCCGATCTTTTCTTTTGTTTCCTTTACTGCTTGATCAATATACAGATTGAATAACATTGAGGAGAGGCTACAACCCTGTCTCACTCTCTTCTCAACCACTGCTTCCCTTTCATGCCCCTCGACTGTTAAAACTGCCATCTGGTTTCTGTGCAAATTGTAAATAGCATTTCGCTCCCTGTATATTACCCCTGCCACCTTCAGAATTTGAAAGATTATCCCAGTCAGAATTGTCAAGAGCTTTCTCTAAGTCTACAAATGCTAGAAACGTAGGCTTGCCTTTCCTTAATCTAGCTTCTAAGATAAGTCGTAGGGTCAGTATTGCCTCACTTGTTCCCATATTTCTACGGAATCCAAACTGATCCTCGCCGAGGTCGGCTTCTACCAGTTTTTCCATCCGTCTGTACAGAATTCGCGTTAGTATTTTGCAGCCGTGACTCATTAAACTGACAGTTCGGTAATTTTCACATGTCCACGCCTGCTTTCTTTGGGATTGGAATTATTATATTCTTCGCCTCAGTGGTTAGACACTGGACTCGCGTTCGGAAGGACGACGGTTCAATCCCGCGTCCGGCCATCCTGATTTAGGTTTTCCATGATTTCCCTAAATCACTCTAGGCAAATGCCGGGCTGGTTCCGCTGAAAGGGCACGGCCGAATTCCTTCCCCATCCTTTCCTAATACGATGAGACCAATGACAACGCTGTCTGGTCTCCTTCCCCAAATCAACCAACCTATTATATTCTTCTTGAAGTCTGAAGGTATTTCGCAGTTTCTTCAGTTTTAATCTACAGGTCATAACCAATAGATTGTGGTCAGAATCCACATCTGCCCCTGGAAATGTCTTACAATTTAAAACATGGTTCCTAAATCTATCTCAAACCTGTCAGTATCTCCAGGCTTCTTGCATGTGTACAGCCTTCTTTTATGATTCTTGAACTAAGTGTTAGCTATGATTAAGTTATGGTCTGCGCAAAATTCTACCAGACGACTTCCTCTTTCATTTCTTAGCCCCAATCCATATTCACCTACTATGTTTCCTTCTCTCCCTTCTCTCCCTTTTCCTCCTCTCGAATACCAATCACCCATGACTATTAAATTTTCGTCTCCCTTCACTACCTGAAAAATTTCTTTTATCTCATAAATTTCATCAATTTTTTCGTCATCTGCGAAGAGCTAGTTGGCATATAAACTTGTACTACTGTTGTAGGCGTGGGCTTCATGTCTATCTTGGCCACAATAATGCTTTCACGATGTTTGTAGTAGCTTACCCGCAGTCCTTTCTTTTAATTCATTATTTAACCCACTCCTGCATTACCCCTATTGGATTTTGTATTTATAACCCTGTATTCACCTGACCAAAAGTCTTGTTCCTCCTGCCACCGAACTTCGCTAATTCCCACTATATCTAACTTCAACCTATCCATTTCCCCTTTTAAATTTTCTAGTCTACCTGCCCGATTAAGGGATCTGACATTCCACGCTCTGATCCGTAGAACTCCTGTTTTCTTTCTGCTGATAACTACGTCCTCCTGAGTAGTCCCCGCCCGGAGATACGAATGGCTGTATTTTCTCCTTGCTTTCAACCGTTCGCAGTACCAGCACAGCAAGGCCGTTTTGGTTAATGTTAAAAGGCTATATCAGTCAATCATCCAGACGGTTGTCCCCTGCAACTACTGAAAAGGCTGCTGTCCATCTTCAGGAACCATAAGTTTGTCTGGCCTCTCAACAGATGCCCCTCCGTTCTGGTTGCACCTACGGTACGGCTATCTGTGTCGCTGAGGCACGCAAGCCTCCCCAGCAACGGCAAGGTCTGTAGTTCAAGGGGGGGGGGGGGGGGAGGGAGGGAGGAGTTCGTATACGAACCAAATTTCACTGAAATCAGTTCAGTGGTCCAAGAGATGTGAAAATAAGTATCAACACAGACAAATCTTCATATAAAAACTTTAAAACTGTGTAACACTAAAAAAACCTGCGCCACGAAGGGATTATATCAGAACGGGACTGAAATCGGTAGATGTACATAATTCACATTAAAATAAAATTGGATGATTTATTCAAGAGAGTGAGCTTCAAAGTGAGCAAGACGGTAATGCGTTGGTTTACGTCCGGCTCTCATGCAAGCAGTTGCTTGGCTTGATAGAGCTGTTGGATGCCCTCCCGAGGGAGATCATGTCAAATTCTGTCAATTGGCACATTAGATCATCATATTGCTCCAAATGTTCTCAATCTGGGAGAGATCAGGTGACCTTGATGGCTAAGGTTGGATTTCGCTAGAGTGAAGATAAGCAGTTAAACGCTTGCCGTGTGCGGGCGGCCTTTATCTTTCCATGAAGGGATACAAAACTAGTCGTAGAACATAGTTGACGTATCTGAGCTGTAAGGGCGCCGAGGATTACTACCAAAGGGGTCCTGCTATGAAAGGAAATAGAACCGTAGACCATCATCCCCGGACGTCGGTCCTTACTGCGGGCGTCTCCAAGACACGTCTTCGCCTGTCATCGGGGCTCGGCAAATCGACGATACTCTGCGCCACATTCTGTTGCCCTTCGTGACAAGGCATCCTGAGTCTACAGTTAACAAAGATAATGCCCGTTCGCACACGGCGAGACTACCTACTGCTTATCTTCGTGCTTGCGAAGCCGTACCTTGGCCAGCAATGTCGCTGGATCTCTCCCCAATTGAGAACACGTATAGCATTGTGTGTAGGGTCTTCCAACCAGCTCGAAATTTTGACGATGTAAAGCAGCAACTGGACAGAATTTGGCTCGATATCCCTGAGAACATCATTCAACAAGTCTGTCGATCTCGAGTAACTGGTTGCGTAAGGACCAGAGGTGGACAAACGCGTTATTGACTTGCTCGGTTTGTGAAACTCTTTCTCTTGAAATAATCGCCCAGTTTTTCTGAAATTGTAATCATTTGTTTGTCGGTACATGTACTTCAGTTTACCGATTTCAGCCTCATTCGGATAATTCATTCCTGGTTAGTGTTTTTTCTCCTTCTTAATAATTTGTGGACATCACTTTCTATTTTAATTTTTTTTTAGCTCAAATTTGCGAAATGTTTGCTATGCTTTCTACAGATTATTTTGCCTGTACCTGCAATTACTTCAAACATTTTTCCTATGGCGTAATTTTTTATACCGACTGAGGTGACACAACAGTTATGGCACGAGGGCGTGATGAAAATTAATGCCTCCGATTTTTATACGAAAACTCCTAACGCTTTTTAAGTAAAACAAACGATCAGGTTTGTACATCTGTATTCTTCTTCGCTGCATACGTATTTCTGAAAAGTCGCCCTGGCGATCAGCACATTTTTCACAGACACTGGTTTGTTGATACCATCATTGTACAATGTTCAACTTTGTTGACGAAGCCACAACCTCAGTTGCCCATGCATCACTTCATCGCTATGTAAGTGAAGTCGTCGAACGTGTTCTTGAAGTTCGGAGATGGTGGCCAGGTAGGGACTGTACGTACTGAGGATGGGAGGTGGCAGCGAGTCCAAGTGGTCGGATTGTAGATCTCGTGTATGGTCTGGCATTGTCACGCTGAAGTATAGTGTGCTCTGTGTGAACGGACTCTTCGAATGCGGAACTCGATTACATCACGCTGTTTCTCACGCTCCGATGTAATTTGGTTGCACGCAGCCGTGCTACAAACAATTCAGACTTTTGGCGGCAGAGGCATGCACATATGTAGACGTAAAGATGTACAATGTTAACGTTTCTTTTTTATCTGAACCTTTGAGTTTTCACATAAAAATCTGAGCATTACTTTCAAGCACATCCTCGTACTTCTCGTGTTCGGAAAGAGCATGGTGCACATCTACGATTTGTCATTCAAATTTACGTTTATGTAACATCGATAGGTAGAACGCATTGTGCGTTCCTTTGAAAAAGTTGCCACCAATTTCCTTCCTTAGCCTTGCTCTATGCGACCATATGCTCTGTTAATGACTAAGGAGTCGTTAAGATGTGAATCCCTAAATTTCTTTTTAACTGACTACTGGCTACGGTTTCTTGGTTTGTGCAACGCTTCATAATGCTCAACGTTGGAGGTTATAAACGTAGACACTGGTCTCTGAACCATATCATCTCTGTAATAAGTACCTGTTGTGGAATTGAGAGAGATGTGCATAGTATCTTACGAAAGTATTAAGAGTGAAACCATAGCATAATGTATCATAGATGATGTGGACACTTGACATGAACAGAGGGACTTAAATTTGTCGTGCAATTCACTAAATATTCAGTTAATTAAAAAAATGTTCGAATCGTCGTTGTGGTTGATAGTTTCATTTTCAAATAATAGTTGGTCACGTATTGATCCAATAGCGCGTATTGTTGTTACTTATTGCTTATATAATTCATTTGTTCATTGTTTTGGGTTCCGTATCTCAACCGGAAAAATGGAACCGCTACCATAAGGGTTCCATTTTGTTGTCTCTGTCAGTCTACTTGCTAAAACCTGTTTTTCTCAGGAACGGATTGAGGTATCAAGTTAAAAGTTGTGCCAAATAGTAAAGTCGACGGTCCCTTCCTTTGGCGGTGTAAAGAAATTAAGCTTTTATTCGATGCGATCAAAAGACGCGGACATTTCCCCTATATTTTGATACTCGCTAACTCATTAAACAAAATCTATGGATAAACTATGTATATACCCAAGTAAATTTGTACTTGTACTTTTACTCTCACTTGTCCGGTTTTCTCCACGTAGATTAGATACCTTGCACCTATGTTGTACTCGTACATGCTGGTTACAGAGAGAAACAGCTTGATTTCCCTTTTGAGGATTGTGTAATTTCAGCAAACAATGTTGCAGGTCCAGTTGAGGCAGGAAGCGATAAGCGTTCCGTTAGCAGTGGCTACCGTTACGAAAGTTACGTAAACTACAAACATGCATCACTTGTGACGTTGACTAGCTATGCTGGAATGCGAAGGATTTAAATACCGGAGCACCAGGTTGGGTTTTGAATCGCGTAGGTTACGACCGTGCGCCTAATTATAGCAAGTGCTTGTCACAAACTGCTTTAGTTTCAAATAATGAAACGCACATCTCCAGCTGCTTCTTGCACGATTTATACGTTTTGTAGGGAAACCCGAAACAAGCAGCTTTAGAAGGCATAGTTCCACGTGTGTAAGTTCCACCCTAATTGCTATATTCCTTGTTCCAGTAAGTGTTAAGAATGTTAGAAAATGCCTGTACAAAATGGCCTGTATTCACACTATACCCACGTGGGCCAAGTTAAAAGAATTGTAGATGTTTATACTACTACGTAAACCGGTTATATATCGTTGTCATGGCTGGCATCACAATGTTATTAAATTGTCTGTAAGACATCGTACCTGTCAGCTATGAGTCAGGTTGGACAATTTCATCAAACAAGTGTGTTCCATGAGCCGCTTTCACACCCTACAGTTCAACATTCCGAAAGATAACTTGGGATTTCCGTGTCAAGAATTAAAAGGTATTACAGAGATCATTCAGTGTCTTAGATTAAGAGTATTTTGAATTTCAGTAGTTTTATGCTGTTGACCATCTCTTCATATTTTGACTTTTTAATCTTTCACAGATACTAAAAAATGCGCCCTGCTTTACATATTCTTACTCCTTTAGCACGTACAATTTTCCACTATGTTCTTCTAGCGTATAATTAACCTACCTTAGATCCCAAAGTACATACCCTGTTACTATGCTCTGTGTTGTGTATTTTCCATATACTATTCTTATTTAGTGAAGTTGAATCTTGTTAATCATACAATGGCAATGCAAAGTGACTTCATATTCCTAAGTATCATCTCGCACATGTTATATCACCCTAAGATTTGTTAATCCCATTCTACTCTTGATGTAACTACGTACTTCGTCGCTAATATGTCTCAAGTGTAGTACTGAAGAAACGGAACCAATGACCAACGGCTGTTGTACTTCACCTGTAGATAGTGTGTGTGGTGATTGATGAATTCTATACTGACCATGCATTTGTATTATTCAGAGCCTCTCTCTGTGTCACACTTTTTCATTTATGAAATTATCAGTAAACCGAGTTGGAATAGTGACTGCATTATTTTCAAATATAATAAAACGATCTAACAAAACCTCGGTGAAAGCCATTTTCGTACCTGAGAAAAAGTAACTATTGAATTATTACACAGCTATAAAACTAAACATTCTACTCAGAGGAATGAGCTGTCCGGCTGACAACAGGAAAAGTTTTCACAGATCAATAACTCATTGTATAATGTAAAGGATTTTTTGAATTATGGTAAGTAGTCAGTTGCAAAACTGTGTCTGTAGTGTCCATCCATGTAGGTGTGTGTGTGTGTGTGTGTGTGTGTGTGTGTGTGTGTGTGTGTGTGTGTGTGTTCAACTTCTGTGCAAATAACAAGTTGCACACTATCATCATGAATATGAACTATATAAGACAGAACTAATAAACTTATCATCGACTTTTCCTTCTTTTAAGTCTTATAAAGGTTAGGAAAAAATTCTGAGTGACTTTATCTTTAAATAGAGAACCACCCAAAGAGAATTATTGTGTAATTAACAATGTAGTGTTTACGATAATGCATTTTGTGTGACTTGTTTCAGATCTTGGGATAAGGAACTAACGAGGGCGAAGGAGAAAGGGAAGAAGCCAAACTTTGCAAGAGCGCTGTTCAGTGTGTTCTGGTTTATGGGTTCCTGGGTTGGTGTCTTCATGTTCATAGAACATGTTATTGTAAGGTATGTGATCCAGTTCGTTCAATTGTGATAATTACCCGGACATAATTCTCTTCTCATAGTTCATAGAAGTATACTGATTTTTGAGTATGATTTTCAATGTTTATTGCCAAAGCAACTTCAGATACTACACATGCAAATATACAAACAAGCTTAAACTCCTGTTTCAAGCTTAGGCTTAGTTTGGTTTGATTCAGAATAGCAGTTGTATTTAGATCAGTGTATTTGCATTTTGACCATACCGTTCTAAATCAGAAAACACAAAATGACAGCCATAAGCGGTAATTACCAAGTCTAGAAATTACTGTAAGGCTGTGGAACCGGCCCTCATCAAAAACTATAATAATGATATACGTTCAGCCAATATCGTTGCATTGGCAGTAACTTCATATGATCAGTGTAGCTCAGAATATTGTCACATAATGTTGTGCTTTGCAGGTTAGTAAGAGTACTTCACCGTAAGTACCATATCATAATGCTGAAGAAGTTGTTATCCACGATAGATTCTCTTCATTTGTAGAAATGAATCTCTTGGAATGTCTCAGGTTGATAAAATTGCTACAATGTGGTTTTTTCCCCGATCTTCGTTGATTGGCTGTTACTAGCTTTTCTAAGTGTCTCCATTATCTACTTCATCGAAAGGTCTGGAATTACATTACGAAGTAAGAACTGAGACAGAATAACAATCACGTGTGCCTATTATACTCCTAATTATACTCCTAATTCGGCCGAGCTGTCCTCAAATGATCATCTGTGGGACTATTTCGGTCTTCTCCGCTTCCTCAGTTTTGGGTTGTGTCCGGAATGTACCCTCGGTATCACACAGTGGTAACTGCTTGACGCAACTGACAGACATTGAACTGTTACGTTAACAAGAGTGAAAGCTTTAAAATGAACGTCACTAAATCGGTAACACGCGGTCGTTGGACACCATTTTCTGAAGTTATTTTGACGCTCCTAAGAAAATAAGTGTATGGTCAAAATAGTCAATAAACACAGATGTTCACATAAACCCTGCAAATAATTAGCGCTTAGTATATTATTTTGCGACTGTTGCCGCTTTTAATCATTGGGAACGCTTTCCACAAAGTTATCTCGCAATAGCAAAAGTCACACTTTTCAGTAATACTAAAGTATCTAGTGAGGCTAAATAAGCAATAAACAAAATGAGCAGTTTTCATGTATCTGGAACTAGCATAAAATTCGCCCTCTGGTCCGTCCTAGATAAAATGGACTCAGATTGGTGCTTTAGCTGGCAAGTCCAGCGGATCTCTTACTTCCTTTGAACCACAGAGCAATGATCCTGACTCATTTAAGGCAAGCGTTATCTTGCCAATACTGAAATGACGTACTCCAAACTATTGGCACGTTTCGACACCATCTGTATCGAACGACGTAGTCTCTCACCAAACACGCAAGAGCCACAAATCTTCACATCATTTCCGCTATTACACGAAACAAATAGATAATGTTCTCCAAGAAGTTAAGTCTACATGCGACTATTTGCGGCATATAATGTGCCGTAACTCCCACTGCAATAAACCAACCTGTGACGGCGTTGTTTGTATCCTACTAAGCGACGTCATACTCTCTTCGTAGGCCCTCGCTTCTGTATCAACAGACGAACGCTGCCCCGTGCAATGCACGGCAGAATGTATTTTGCCCCACTGCTGATTCCCCCTCCCCTTCTTCATCCACTAGGAAATGGAGACACTGAAAAATGATTGGCTGTATGTCTCTACTGACCATAATCCCGCTAATATTGTCCTTAGTCCTCATACTGTATGAGTACTGGAGCAGCAGAAGCGTTCAGCAGTTTCTCTCACTTGTTGATTTTGCAAAAAATCAACTTTTTTTCATCCAAGTTCTCCAATCTATTAACCCACGGACCATTTCGAACCAGTGGTAAGAAATCTAGCAGTACGCTTCTGAGTTGCTTCGTCTCCTTTGAAGTCCACATCGTGGTTTTCTAGGCCTTCAAGCAGTACTCAAGAATGACTCGCACAAAAATGTGCCGCTTCTACATTTGTGGCACAAATTGGGGAAAAGAATACATACTGTGTGATGTGTGCACAGCGGCCTTTACATCTGCTCACCTATGACTGGTTGTTGAAAATGGTGCAAAACGTTCTACAGGAACTTGGAAACATGCATTCAGTGTATGGTACAGCAGGCTAGCACAGGGAAATAAGGCATTACTAGCCAATTGAAGGCTCCTAGATGAAACATGCATTCAGTGTATGGTACAGCAGACTAGCACAGGAAAATAAGGCATTACTAGCCAATTGAAGGCTCCTAAATTCAAGCATCGGCCTTAATCTGAGGAACAAATTTCTGAGAATGTAAGTTTGCATCATAGCATTGGACGGAAGTGAATTACTGGCAGTGGGGAAACTTGAAAGAAGAGACTCAAAGTATCGAGATGTGGACTATAGGAAAATTCTGAAAACTAGGTGGACTGGTAAGAAAAAAATGAAGTTCTCAGCAGAATCGGCGAAGAGAGTGGAGCACGTTCAGAAGAAAGTACAAGGTGATAGGACATGTCCTAAGACTTCAGGAATAACTATGGTGATACTTTGCGGAACTGTAAAGGGTAAAAACTAAAGGGGAAGATGGAGATGGAATATATAAAACAAATAATTGAAGGAAATTGGTGAAACTTATACTCTTATATAAAGAGATTGTTACAGGGGAGGAATTCACGGCGAACAGCATGAAGACATTTAAATGACTGGTGGTCCAAAAGCTCTCCGAAAGTACACAGAAAACGTTTGGGACAGATGTCATTACAATTGGCAGAAATTAACACCATCGATAGATAAGTACTGGAAGCTAGGTCTTTCAAGCTACAGAAATGTGGCTAAAGTTCGCTCAGCAGATTTTGAAAAGGTGTTGCTCCACGTAGAGGGAAATTTATTCATAAACTCCGCTAAACTTCTCGTTGCGATGAACTCTTTGAAGACGACAGTGTGGAGTTTGATGGAGAAGCAATTACACTCTCATATACGTGGATAAGCAATGAGGCGAAATGATTCGAAGTCAGAGTTCAGTTCTGTCAGTGGATTACGTTGTAGATCATGTAGTGAAACTGGCGGCCGTCACTTAGAAAAGTAGGTATAAGGGTAAATTGTTATTCAATAAAACACAAATAATACTTTCGAAACATTATCTCGAGTTGCTCAGCTCAGAATCCTGTACAGTCTTATTGCATTGACGATATATGCTTGGAACTCGTACAAGTTTACCTTAATCTGATTAAAACACTAAGCAGGACCTGTAGCTTCTATTACACTAGGCGTGCCATCTTCTGCAGGAGTACCTGGTTAATCGTTGTCCTTATCCGTGCCCTCTGTAATTGCTTCCACGTGTCTGATACCGCAAAGTAGTTGTTCCCTAAGCTCGATACAGTCCACCAATTAACATTTCAGCGCAACCTGTAATTACTTCACTATCAGTGTTAGATGTTTCTCCTGTTGCCTTCCGTAAGTCTGATAAAAATTGCATGCGTAACACTGGAAATTACCGTAATTTGTACTTCCCAGTTTTTCCTCCCTTTCGTCTACCAAGCTGTCTGAAAACCTGTGATTAAATTTCGAAAACATACACCGCAAGCCAGATAATCTTTTGAGCTGCGAATGAGTCAGAGCAACTAGAAAACATCAGAAATGTACAGAATTACCGGTCGACATCGCTAAAGCCCGTCTTACAATGAATTTGAGTTTAGAAAAGGTTTCCCAGGAAGAATGGCCAATATTCAAGGACATGAAAGGAACGAAAATCTAGTTAACTTGGGCTCTAGATTGTGTGTCTTAAGAGCCATAGTTCTACCTACAGTACAAAAGAGGTTTCACAGTGGCGAAGATCTAGTGCTCATAGCCCTAAAGTCATGAGTTTTAGAACACATGTTTACTTGAATTTCTTTTTACTTCGAATGACAGTTCCCGTCATCCCTGAATATTGGTGTCTCATTAATGGAGGACTCTGGTGCCGCGACGTTGTGGCTCAGAACGAATCTTTTTTCAAAGTGCCGATATTCTCTAAACGGCCATCCGTTTCACTACCTCTACTCAACAAGCAAAAACGTGCGATACGCAAAATATCAGTTACGACGACAGCTTCCGTAGCAACGTTTGAGACACGACCTCCACATGCAATGTATGTACAGTCTTTTACGCATCTTCTCAAATACCCTTTCTACAACGAGACAGACAAGTACATTCCCACGAACAAGCTAATCTGCAGGTTCTACTGAGATTTGATACACCGACTTCATAAGATGCGTTCGGAAACAATCCACAAGACTTACGACGATCACACTGGCCGTGTTATGCGACGTACCTTCGCAATTCAAAGATGAGGGTATCTTGTGAATGTGCTCATGGACATAACAATCGAAATTGGATGCTGCATTGTTATTTTGAAATCACATACTTCAGCGTACAAGAGAGTGAGTCCGACCAGAGTGGCAATACATAGCGAATGAGCATCGGATAATACATATCATCCAAACATGATTACCGGAAATAAGGCCCCGTAAGCTCGTCTTCTACAATGCCACCCCTACAACTTACACTATTTGATCAAAAGTATCCGGACACCCGAAAAAACATGTATTTCATATTAGGTGCATTGTGGTGCCACCTACTGCCAGATACTCCATATCAGCGACCTCAGTATTCGACTCGCGAGAGAGAAGAATGGGGCGCTCTGCAGAACTCAAGGATTCGAACGTGACCAGGTGATGAGGTGTCACTTGTCACACGTCTGTACTCCTAAACATCCCTAGGTCCACTGTTTCCCATGTGATAATGAAGTACAAATGTGAAGGGACTCGTACAGCGCAAAAGCGTACAGGCCGACCTAGTCTGTTGACTGACAGAGACCGCAGACAGTTGAAGGGGGTCGTAATGTGTAATAGGCAGACATCTATCCAGACCATCACAAAGGAATTCCAAACTGCATAAGGATACACTGCAAGTGCTATGACAGTTAGGCAGGAGGTGAGAAAACTTGGATTTCAGGCTCGAGCGGCTGCTCACGCTAAACGACGCCTCGCTTAGTGTAAGGAGCGCAAATACTAGACGATTGAACAGTGGAAAAACGTCGTGTGGAGTGACGAATCACGGTACTCAATATGGCGATCCGATGGCAGATATCAGGGTGTGGGTGTGGCGAATGCCCGGTGAACGTCATGTGCCAGTGTTTGTAGTGCCAACAGTAAAATTCGGAGGCGGTGGTGTTATGATATCACAGCACAGGCCTACATCGATGTTTTAAGCATCTTCTTGCTCCTCACTGCTGGAACAGCAATTCGGAAATGGCTACTGTATATTTCAACACGAACGATCACCTGTTCATAATGCACGGTCTGTGGCGGAGTGGTTACACGACCGTGACATCCCTGTAATGGACTGGCCTGCACAGTCCTGAGCTGAATCTTACAGAAAACCTTCAGGATGTTTGGGAACACAGACTTCGTGCCAGGCCTCACCGACCGACATCGATATCTCTCCTCAGTGCAGTACTTCGTGAAGAATAGGCTGCCACTCCCCAAGAAATCTTCCAGCACCTGATTGAACGTATGCCTGCGAGAGTGGAAGCTGTCATCAAGGCTAAGGGTGGGCAAGCACCATACTGAATTCCAGCATTACCGATGGATGGCGCCACGAATTTATAAGTCATTTTCAGCCAGGTGTCCGGATACTTCTGATCACATAGTGTTTATATTGCTGGTGATCTGAGACAAGGGTGGAGCATGGATTTTCATCGCTTCAGACGTAGCTATGGAGACAATTAAAAGTAAAACATTATTCTTGAAGGTTGCTTAATTTTTCATTAATACAAACTATAGGAATTCAGTTCTGCAGTACAGCACTTGATAATCTATTGACAAAACTCAACTGGGCTTGAAAATTATTTGGTCTCATTGCTTGGACACATTGCTTTATCTTCAATAACGAGTCATGAACTACTCGATGCCACAGGCAGTTCTTTGTCATGAAACATAAGGAGTTTACGGATGTCTCATCTTCAGTGCTTATTCAAGACCTCGTAGTTGGCGAAAAAAATCATTTCAGAGTATTAGTTCTTTCTACGATGTGCTGAATAATTCAAAAGGGAGTTGGAGTTCATCCTTGGGTTCACTTCCATTGCTTTTATACGTGAATGACCTACTTAAGTCAACGAGCAAAAATGGTACTTCAGACGTACTGCTGTTCTAATAAATTCCGTTAGAGAGAAACAAACAGAAGAGTTAATAAATATTTTCCAAAGAATTAAGTGGTTCGGCGAAAATGAACTCTGCCTGAATTTTAAAAATCTCACTCAGTTCTGTACAAGTACTCAAACCAACAACTGATCAGGGACACGAGCAGAATTCAGTAAGTAGGGCAGAATGCTCCAAACATTTGGGTGTACATATCGAGGGAAACTTGAACTGGAAGACGCATGCTCCTGAGCTTCTCAAGCAGTTAAGCTGAAAGAAAAAGAAACAGTGAAATAACATAAAAGAATTGTTATCCAATTGCAGCTGCAAAGTAACCAAAGCCATCAGCTTACACGGACGACAGACGAAAGATTACTCTTTAAATGACTTATCCGTTATGGATTACGATAGGGGGCACAGATAAAAGTGTAATTCTGAAAAGTTGAAGTAGCAAAAAAGGTTAACGAAATAGGAAAAGACCAGTAATTGTATTTTCTCTTCGGTGACCCCGAAAACATAGACCAGCAGTTTTCATCACAGATAAAAACGAAAATGTTTCAGTTCGGGTAGTTGGATATTTCGAGCAAGAACCTCGCATCATATACTCTCCTCCTGAGTTTCCAAGCAACTGTATGTATGAGGCATTTTCAGATGCTATTAGAGCATGTTGGCTTTGAATATTGTCAGAAACGCGCTTGGAGCCGCAACTTCTATCATTTTTGTCTTTCGGACTCTTTAACGCAAAAATCTCAATTGTAGGTAGTCCCTAAAATAGTCAAGCTTCGCGATTTCGGGAGATCTTCAGGGCCTTTAAGGATTCTTCGCAATCGATCTGCTTTTCAGCTCGTTTATAATACTACAGCAAACATGTATGTGTTGCTGGTTTGTTCACCTAAGACACCATTTTTAACTCCAGAACGTTGCATTCTGGGTGAGGCTCGGCAAATTGTCGGCACGTGACCAATGATAATAGGAGCGCCGAGTTGAGCATTGATGAAACATATGAGTTGTCCTATGCATAAACCTGCTAGGACTCTATCATCAAACAATAAATTCAAGCAGGACAGTGGCCATATACTTAGAGCTGTCTGGAAGTGTGCTCTCGAAGTTACGAGATTTCAAGGAAATTCGCAGTGTTTATGTTCCAATGCGAGAAGTTGCACTGTTGGCATTACATATGTCGACATGATTTCTGGCAGCATGACGTTACCATGACGTATATCGGCCAATCACAGACAGTTTAATGCCTTCGTAACGCCATCATTGAAGCAGATATAGTTTTTCCTGAAGGAAGATGAAAGAGGTTACCATCAAAAGCTCAAGTTTTTACCTTAGTTTTCTGTGGACAGACGACGAGGCACATTTTATACAAAGATTTTGTCTCCAGAAACTTCCAATTCCCCGTTTGTTACACCGCCGTAAATAAACGAAGTCAGAAGTCATGGCCTAGCAATATGCATTTCTACAGGTGACGGTAGTATCACGTACCCAAGGTGTAAAAGGGCAGTGGATTGGCGGAGCTGTCATTTGTACTCAGGTGACTCATGTGAAAAGATTTCCGATGTAATTATGGCCGCACGACGAGAATTAAGACTTTAAACGCGGAATGCTAGTTGTCATTCGTAAATCATTTGGGTATTCTACACTCCTGGAAATTGAAATAAGAACACCGTGAATTCATTGTCCCAGGAAGGGGAAACTTTATTGACACATTCCTGGGGTCAGATACATCACATGATCACACTGACAGAACCACAGGCACATACACAGGCAACAGAGAATGCACAATGTCGGCACTAGTACAGTGTATATCCACCTTTCGCAGCAATGCAGGCTGCTATTCTCCCATGGAGACGATCGTAGAGATGCTGGATGTAGTCCTGTGGAACGGCTTGCCATGCCATTTCCACCTGGCGCCTCAGTTGGACCAGCGTTCGTGCTGGACGTGCAGACCGCGTGAGACGGGCTTCATCCAGTCCCAAACATGCTCAATGGGGGGATAGATCCGGAGATCTTGCTGGCCAGGGTAGTTGACTTACACCTTCTAGAGCACGATGGGTGGCACGGGATACATGCGGACGTGCATTGTCCTGTTGGAACAGCAAGTTCCCTTGCCGGTCTAGGAATGGTAGAACGATGGGTTCGATGACGGTTTGGATATCCCGTGCACTATTCATTGTCCCCTCGACGATCACCAGAGGTGTACGGCCAGTGTAGGAGATCGCTCCCCACACCATGATGCCGGGTGTTGGCCCTGTGTGCCTCGGTCGTATGCAGTCCTGATTGTGGCGCTCACCTGCACGGCGCCAAACACGCATACGACCATCATTGGCACCAAGGCAGGAGCGACTCTCATCGCCGAAGACGACACGTCTCCATTCGTCCCTCCATTCACGCCTGTCGCGACACCAGTGGAGGCGGGCTGCACGATGTTGGGGCGTGAGCGGAAGACGGCCTAACGGTGTGCGGGACCGTATCCCAGCTCCTTGGAGACGGTTGCGAATGGTCCTCGCCGATACCCCAGGAGCAACAGTGTCCCTAATTTGCTGGGAAGTGGCGGTGCGGTCCCCTACGGCACTGCGTAGGATCCTACGGTCTTGGCGTGCATCCGTGCGTCGCTGCGGTCCGGTCCCAGGTCGACGGGCACGTGCACCTTCCGCCGACCACTGGCGACAACATCGATGTACTGTGGAGACCTCACGCCCCACGTGTTGAGCAATTCGGCGGTACGTCCACCCGGCCTCCCGCATGCCCACTACACGCCCTCGCTCAAAGTCCGTCAGCTGCACATACGGTTCACGTCCACGCTGTCGCGGCATGCTACCAGTGTTAAAGACTGCGGTGGAGCTCCGTATGCCACGGCAAACTGGCTGACACTGACGGCGGCGGTGCACAAATGCTGCGCAGCTAGCGCCATTCGACGGCCAACACCGCGGTTCCTGGTGTGTCCGCTGTGCCGTGCGTGTGATCATTGCTTGTACAGCCCTCTCGCATTGCCCGGAGCAAGTATGGTGGGTCTGACACACCGGTGTCAATGTGTTCTTTTTTCCATTTCCAGGAGTGTAGTATCGCTGACTAGTTGTTCTTCGATGTGCATATTACGTTGTTAGCTTTGTCTAACTTAAATCTATATGTCAAAATATTGTACGTTTACGAATGTTAATGAACTACAAAACTGGTTGTACGTATTGTCGTTCCCCCATTCAGTTGTTTTTGTTACTTTGTTACCTTGTAATGTTTTGTACTTCCCCCATTGGATGGGGGAAGTACTCACTGTGAATAGGGCAGGGAATCCTCAACGAAATAGCCTCTTTCCAAAGAGAAACGGCTGTTTCTCACGAGCCACCATCTTATGGGTTTTTAAGTACTGAAATGACTAACGCCAGCGAATCCAGTCCTTAAGTACAGTGACTCCTACTACGGGGGATTTTATTAAGAGTTTTCCTTGCTCAAACCAGCGAGATTAAACATGTAAAACTAGATCACAAACTTAAATTTAATCTAGAGTAATTAACGCATCAGCCTTTGAATCATGACTACAATTCAATTTTTATTATTTAAATCATACTCCCCATTTTGGCCACCAAGCGTAAACCTAGCGCTGTGGTTGCAAGAGAAACGTTTAGAAATGTTGCCATATGTGATGAATTAGGAACAGGGCGTGAGCAGAAAAGAAAAAACATAAGTGTATGATGTTGATTTTACTATTAAATGTAGCTTACACAATTTGTTCATACTGAACAAAGACGTCGAGGAGGTGGAGTACCCTGCCAAATTTGTTCCTGATCGTCAAAATTGAAACTAAGTTTTTCCACCGTAAATTGGGTCTGCATTTACACATTAGCATATGTACCAAGTTTCACTGCCATTAGATAATTGTAGCCTATGCTAGACTTCGCTGCGCAGCTGCATTTTAATTACAGCCACCCGACTTAAGTCAATGTTTTCCGCACTATTCGAATAAACGTTTGGGTGAGTAACAGTGAAACGCCGTTAGCAAAAACCTCGAAAAGTTCTAGACAAATGCACTTCAAATTTTAAACGATACTCAAATATTCAGACAGGCATAGACTGTATATTTCTTTAAGCAACTTGGTACAGGTTTCCTGTTAAAACTGATCTTGAGAAAGAAAATGCTCTGCTGTAAAAAATGTTCAGTATTGTTTCCTTTTTCACAGTTAGTTTTAACTACTATAGTGGGGTATTTAAACCATTAGAGGGGGGAGAAGAAGATTAGTGATTAACGTCCCGTCGTCAACGAAGTCATTAGAGACGGAGCACAAGCTCAGAGTAGGGAAGGATGGAGAAGGAAGAGAGGCCGTGGCCTTCCAGATGAACCTTCCCGTCATTTGCCTGAAACGATTTAGGAAAATCGCGGAGATTAAACAGTTAAATTGTTTCGGCCACTTATATTTCTTTCACATAAAATATATTTTCAAACATTAATTGTATCCACAATGTTCTGGTTTTTCTTCCTCGCAGATGGTTTTCACAGACAGTAAGGAAGTTGCATTTCTGGCTTATCGGGTTATGATGGGAATACCATTACAGAATCTAAATTTGCAATAACAATAAACTTGGCTTAAATTCAGAGGAGAGGGGGGAGGAGAGGTGGTGGTCAGAGCAGTGGGAGGAAATGGACGTGGTTGTTGTTGTTGTGACAGGAGGAGGAGAGAGGGAGTGGACGAGATGGACAGGGCAAAGGGGAAGAATTATATTAGCACATGGATCCAATCCCCTCACATTAGAAACGTGTCCTTTTCCATTTAACCGGACTGAATCACGGCAACGTGTGACTTGGTACAGCTAGTAACTGTTTGAAAAGAACATGAAAGAAACATGAAAGGATATTTCTGTTTGCCGATATAAACAATTGTCTTTCCCCTGTGTACACACTACGGAAACGTTCAATATGCGGAAACAGAAAAGAACATTGCAGTCGAGGTCTGCGTTGGCCGTGATCAGCTTCCACTTAGCCCCTGTTGCGTTGATATCGCTAGCAGTGACCCTTCACGCCGGTGTGACCCACGGCGTGTGTGGTGTTCAGTCGTCCACTTGTTCCAGCACTGACGTACCCTGCTGCCGACTCTCTGTTCACTTGTTCATCCGAGATGAAACACAGCACGTGTGACTGACAAAATAAAGTTATCTGTTGCTCTTGACCTCGTTCAGGAGAAATTAATTTTAGCACCAGATGCTTCAAATCTGTAAACACGAATAGTTCTTTGGGACCAGTGATTGATCCGCTTCTCTCTTGATGCTAGTGATCAACGTATTTCAATTTTTATGCACTTTGGAATCTGTCCTAGTTTCACAGGGAGATCTGATCAAAATTTATAACTATTGGCCATATTGGGTCACGTGCCAGGATCCCTGAACATGATATAATGGTTTAAGATAGTGCTCCAGTCTCATACTTAATGGAGTATAAAACCGGCGGTAAATGCTCGTGCAGTTTACAACAAAGGCGAATATGTTCCTCTGTAAAAGACTCTGACAGAATAGTCGGCAATCAGCTGCCCCAGTCCTTGTTCCTTCTTCTTCTTCACCAAAAATGTTGGTATGCTAACATATTCGCCCTCTTTTTTTGAAATAGAACATCCTATCACCCAGTCTCTCTTTATAGTTAAGTCTTCGTATTCAGTGTCTCCCTCCCACTGCTACTGTACATTTCTATTTCCCCTGCAGTCTTCTTTTTCCACCATTGGCACTTTCCCCAGTCTGTCTCTCCCATTATCACGGTCTTCATCCCTTTCTCTCGCTCTTCCTCACCAGTCTCCTCCTTCGCGACTTTCGCTGTGTCTGTTCCGCTGCCATTGTCCTCGTCTCATTCTTTTTCTCACCTATTACCCCTGTCTCATTCTTGTTTAGTCTGTTTTTTATTTTCCCTTTAACCACCATTGTCTTCTCTCCTCACACGTCCTTAGGAAGTGTGTTCTAGTAGATTTGACCTATACAGTGGTAAAAACACGTGGGTGTAGAGATACTGAAAAAATGGGCTAGCCTTTAACATGTGGATACTGGGCGATGGAGTAAAATTGACAAAAGTGTACTGCCCCCTCTCCCAAACCGCGATTGGCGTATTAATAATGTCCAGGGGAAGGTTCAACGGGACTTAAGGTCAGGCGAGTGTAGGGGTATAAACGTAATCAAATAGGGATAATGCAGGAGTAGGTTTAATCTCTATGTGTAAAAGACAATGTCCTGACGGACGGGCTCGTCATCGCGCAGCCCAAACCTCTAAGGATAGAAACTTGAAATATGAAGGCGTGGATCTTACAAGGTAGGCGTCGTTTACAGAGGGATCTTTCAGAATTCTAGCCCTAAGAGGATGAAACAAGGAAGGAAGGAAGGAAGGGTTTTTAAAAATAATTTCGCTATTAAGGCAATTTTAAAGCTAGAACTACGGAATTTGGTTTATCGGTCAGAAATAAAGAAATACGTGTTTCAGCATGATTGGAAATTTAACCCTGTGGGGTGAAATAGTGAGTGAAAGTTTTTGAAAATATATCATTATTAAAGAACTTTTAAAGTATTATTAAAGTGACATATATGAACGCTGGTATGTGACTTTTCGGTTATAAACAAAGTACACGTTTCGCGTTTTTGAAAATTGAACCCTTAAGGGTGCGAAATAGGGGATGAGATTTTTATGAAAATATTTTATTATGAAAGCATTTTTAAAGCTAAATCTATGAAATACTTAATTTCGGCTTCTCAGATGTATGTAAAAATAAGTGTGTGTATCGCTGTTATTTAAAAATTAAAGCCCTATGGGAGTGTAAGCTTTTACGAGAATATTTTATTGCGTAAGCATTTTTAAAGCTAAATCTTTGAAAACTGATGTTTGGCTTCTCGGTTTGAGAGGAAAAAATTCTTGTTTCACTGTTTTTGGAAATTCAACCCCCAAGGGGGTAAAATAGGGTCAGACTATTCACTATTTCACTGACTCACCGTCGCCCAGCCCAAACTGCTAACGGCAGAAAATGGAAGTTCAGAGAGTGTGTGGACCTTATACTGTAAGCATCGCTGAGGAAGGAATTGTCCAAAATTCCGCTCCAAATGATGTGAAACAGGGATGAAGGTTTTTTGAAAGTATGTCGCTGTTAAAGGAATTTTGAAGCTGAAACTACAACTTGTATTTGGTTTCTCAGACAGAAAATGAAAATGCGTGTTTCAGTGTTTCTGCAAATTCGATGCCTGAGGGAGTGCAAAATGGGATGGAAAATTTAAGTAGCTATTTCTTAACATTAAAAAAAATTGTACCTGAATTTGAGAATCGGTATTTAGTTTCTCGGTTAGGTATAAAGAATTATTTGTTACACGATGAAAGTTGGTATAGAAAAAATCACCACAAGAACGCGAAAGGCATGATTAAAAAGTATTTTGGACTCCAACTACAACAGCTTTTTAGTCAGAAGTACATTCGAAAAGTCCATGCTTATATGGTCTTAATTAGCATGGATAGCTTAAAAGGTGTTGCAGTTAGTGAACAACATAATTCAATAAAACAAAAACAAAAAATCTCTGCAGGCCATAAAGTCTACGCGAGCGATGCAGATGGCTCTAAGTGAATCAGAAAATGAATGCCGGTGAGCTACTTTGAACAGCACACTGAACACATTATCATAGCCAAGAGACACGTAACCAACACCTACCACAGTACTAAAAGTTAATATGCCAATCAGCTTCGCACATAAAGATATTGATTAAATGTATGATGAAATAAAAGGAATTAGTGAGTTACGGGAGACGAAAATTTAAAAATTTAATTATGATTTGACACTGGAATTTAATAGTAGGAAAAGGGACAGAAGGAAAACTAGTAGGTGAATATGGAATTGGGGTGGGTGGGGGGAGGTAAGGAATGAAAGAGGTAGACAGCTGGTAGAATTTTGCACAGAGCATAATTTAATCATCGTAGTACTTGGCTTTAAGAATCATGACAGAAGTTTATAAACGTTAAAGCGACCTGGAATCAGGGAAGTTTTCAGACTGATTGCATAATGGTAAGATAGAGATTTCGGATCCTGCAAACGAAGCAGGCGAAAGAGAATACGAACATCTAATAAATGAAATTCTGTCATAACTACTGACAGCCTTGGGAGAGCCAGTCATGACAAAACTCTTCAACGCAGTGTGCAACATGTGACAGCCGAAATACCCCCAGAATTCAAAAGCATTTATTAAGTCCAATTCCAAATAAGAAAGGTGCTAAGAGATGTGAATATATGAGTTCAGTAAGTAAAAGCTGCAAAATAGGTGCACACATTATTTATAGAAGAATGGAAGTGATCGGAAAATATCTCGGGGAAAATCAGTTTAGATACTGGACAAATGCAGGAACACGGGAGCCAATACTGACCCTAAGACTTACTGTGGCATTCATACACATAGAGAAAGCTTTTAACATTCGACTGGAATGCACTCTTTGAAATTTTGAAGGTAGTGGTGAAAAACCAGCGAAAGGTTATACACAGCTTGTACAGAAATCAGACAGCAGTTAAAAGAATAGAGGCATGAAGCAGAAGCAGTGGTTGAGAAAGGTTACACAGGATTGTAGCCTGTTCCTGATGTTACTCAGTTTATATGCTGAACAAGCAGTAGAGAAAACCAAAGAGAAATTTGGGTTGGAGATAAAGTTGAGGAAAAAGAAATAAAAACATTGAGGTTTACCGATGACATCGTATTTGTCAGTAACTGAAAAGAACTTGCAAGAGCAGTGCCTTGAAAGCAGGATGAGATGATCATCAAAAAAGCAACCCAACGATTACGGAATGTAGTCGAATTAAATCATATCATGCTCAGGAAATTAATTAGGAAACGGGAGTTTTGTTACTTGGACAGCAAAATAACTGATGACCGCCGAAGTATAGGGGATGTTAAGTGTAGACTAGAAATGGCAAGAAAAGCGTTTCTGACAGAGAAATTTAACATCAAATATTGATTTACGTGAAGTATTTTCTGCATGTATTTATATGTAGTGTAGCTGTGTATGGAAGTGAAACATTGACGATGAATCGTTCAGACAATAAGGGAATAGAAACTTTTAATTTGTGCTACAGAAGAATGCTGAAGATTAGATGGGTGGATCACCTAACTAACTAGGAGGTACAGAATAGAGTTAAGGAAAATAGAAATTTGTGACACAGCCTGCCTAGAAGAATGGATCGGTTGAGAGGAAACACTCTGAGATTTCAGTGGATCACCAGTGTAGTACTGTAGGGAAGTGTGGGAGGGGGTAAAAATCGTAGACACAAGACAGAGATTAATACAGTAAGCGGGTTCAGGACGATGTACGTTGTTGTAGGTATTCGGAGAAGAGGCGGCTTGCACAGGATAGAGTAGCATGGAGAGTTGTATCAAACCAGTCTTCAGACCGAAGACCACAATAGCAGTATTTAATCCAGCAATTTAAACGTATTTGCTTGAATTATTAATGTAAAACTTCCGAGATGGTCGCCAGGTTAGGACAGCAAAATGGACAAAGTTGTTAGAATAGTGTGGTCAACAGGACGACAGAATGAAGTCTAGCAGCCCAAAATATTTTGTACTGTTTTTGGCCTTGCTAATGTCTGTGTTTTTAGAAGAAGCAAGGATTAGTGGTGTTGTGGTGCGTGTTTGTAGGACGATGCAATCCGTGCTGCTGGCGAAGATCATAGAATTCTTCAGCCCGGGCTCCAGCACGACCATCGAGGAGGCGTACGGGTACTCGGCGGGGCTGATCGGCGCCGTCTTGGTCCGGATCTTCTGCTGGCACCACTACTCCAAGGAGACGCAGTTCGTCGGCATGCGCATGAGGGTCGCCTGCTGCAGTCTCATCTACCGCAAGGTAATCCGACATTTCACTTCATCCATAAAATTACACGAATTTGGCCGTAAGTAAACTTTGTCTCGTGCTAATATTTTGACTAAAACGTTCAGCCGTCTTCGGAGTGAGTCTGAAAGAACGGTAAGTTTTATTCCATTCCTGAAAGGGGATGGTACGTCGATTAAGAGCTTGTAGCTCTTTGAATCTGTGTTCTTACTTCTTTCCCCTTTATTTCTTTTTGGTCAAGTGCTTTAAGGGAAAGAAAAGAACACTCTTTAGAAATGACGTAGTGGAATTTGTCCGAAATTTCATAGTAGGTGATGGGCAAATAGAGTAGAATAAAGTCTAGTTTTGAAAAAAAAAAAAACTTGGGAGTAATTCGGGTAATTCAGGGTAATTAAGAAAAACTGAAATATTTAACTCTGTTGCTAGCTATGTAAATACTGTCAAAACGTTTCTCTTTTCATGGTCTATTTTTGGCATAAAAAGTTAAATTGGTGTAGAAATTGTAGAATTCCTTGATGCTGAAACAATAAAATGAGATAGAAATCTGATTTATCTTGATCTACATAAATACATTTAAATGTATTTAATATTTTCCGAAAAATTTGAAAATCAGAACTGAAAAACTATGATCCTTTTTGTGAAATAATTTGTCCTAAAGTTAAAAATAAAATAACAAATATTTTGTGCGCTTTATTTGCTGAACATGATTTAGAGTTCATTCAAAGGCACGTTGAACGTCCCTCCGAACTATTTTATACCTTGCTCTGACATTTCACAAAACATTTGACTGATTTTTTTACTTTAATGTAGTTTAACTTAATTACTTATAATTAAGAATATTTCCTTCTAAATTATAGGTGATAAAGTACTATGTTTCTTGTACCTGAGTACTGATTAGACACAGTTCCAGTTACGAAAAGACATAAATACTGGTAACATATATCAAGAATATGGCGACACAAAACTCAACATTGCACAAGGATAAAATAGAGGAACATAAACATTGTGGTAATAGTGTATACATTCATATTTAAGACTGATTTGGTCTGATATTAATTTTAACGTAAGATCGTAGTATGAAATACAAGAGGGAAAAGTTAATATACTTTGAAATTATGAAAATAACAATAGCGAAAGTAACATAGTGTCCGGTAGACAGGGAGATAATAGCGTTGTTGAGAGAGTTAACTACTAAATTTTCTCAAATTTAAAACAATCACGAATAAACCATCCAGCAAACGAATTTCAATACTCCTTGCAGTGTCAGTTTGGATTTACTCGCAGTAAATCCTTGCCTATAGTAAGAAGTGACTGACAGCAGTCTTAGACGTCAATTTTTCACGTTGACGACTCGGCTGTTATAAGGACATCTGTCAGTTTTAGTTCATTTAAAACCTCCCCCCCCCTCAAGCTTTCTCGTTCAATTACTGACGGTCCCCTTTGAGGGTTTGACGCCCACTTCACTAAATTTCCCAGAAGTGGAGGTCGGTTGGGGAAGGACAGTCTGTGCAGTGATCTCCTGCACCCTGCACTTTCCCAATACGAAACGGACCAGCAGTCTGCCAGCAGTCAGTGGCTGAAGGAGCCACAGGTTGCAGGTTGTAGAAAAGAACGACCCTCCTGTCCCTGAAATCATAGAACCGAAACCTCTAAGGCATAAGAAGAAAAAAACGAAAGTTAAACCGGGCTCTGCTGCTTCAGAGTATTCGGCCCCCTCCCTCTCACGACCTTCCCCGTCTCCATGGATACCGATGAAGAGTCAGTCAGAGCATAATCATCAAAGTACGATGAGCGTCCAATAAATAACGCAACATATTTGTTTCTCGGCCACTTTCAGTTAAAAAAAAATTGGAATTTAGTGTCAATGTGTAATATTTCTGCGGCAGTTCCAAGAATTTCATGAAGTACCGACACTGGTGGCGCTATAAGTAGCCTTTAGAGTGGCGTCTGTGAGAGGTGGGTTCCAAGCAGAAAGCTCTCATTTTCTTTTGGCGGAAGTCAAGCGCATCGCAGGTGCTCGTAGGAGCTTGAAGAATGTCTACGGAGACTGGCAGTGAACAAAACCATGGTGAGCAGTTCGGAGAAGCGTCTGTCATCAGCCCACCAAGCTCGCTGAAATCTGTTCGATCTCCTTCGTACCAGCCGGCCGCCCACACCTATGACTCCTGCGATGTTTTAACTGGCGGACACTCATTCATAGTGATCAATCTATCAAAAATACCTCTTTCTTCGATGGGTGTTGATAACCGCGCAGTTGAGCGCACTAAAAACAAACATCTTTGCTCAACTAGACGTTTCTGTTGGCAGTGCTGACACTCTCTTCCATCAGTTGGGATATTCTCGCAATAATCCGCGTGTGTGAACCTAGTGTGTCCTCTCGTTAAGATTTCTACATAGACTGACACATCCCTTTTATTTATATCGTATGCATCAGTTGCAGTAATACACATTTAGCAAAACAAAGAAATATACATAAAAATGAACATGTGAAATTACATATAGTGCCCAAGTTTTAAAGCGTATCAGACTACTCTCGGATGTTGATGGACTTGATTCAGCGGAGTGCTTCGTGGGATGCTTGATGTGGCTTCTCACTGCCACTAGGGAAGTGTCTGATTGGACAGTCATTCACAATGTGGCTCATTGTTTGGGTGTCATCGCGGTCACACACACACTTTCACTTGAAAAGCCCCACTTGTGCATGTTGTATTTGCACCTACCTCTTCAGTCCGATATCTGTTCAACTGCACCCACACCTCCCTTGGTCAGTGGAAGCCTGGAACTGAAACTGTTGGATTGTCTAAAAGTTCGTGGTTTCGGGTTCTTGTAGCTTGCCACTCAAGTTTCCACTTAGCGTTCTGGCCGAATCCTGTGGATAGCATTTGGACTCCCATTTCATATGCTGGTGTTCTAGATTTGAGGCGTTTCCTGGGCAGTGATTGCAAATCGTCATGAAGAGGGATGGAGTTGTTTTCAGAAACTTGCTGACAGAGGCTGTAAAGAGCCGCTTTTCGACGAAGGTCTGGTGGACAGATGTTTGAAAGCACTGGTAGCCAGGAAGTAGAAGACCGGACTGTACCATTAATTACTGTCATAACTGAGTTGAGTTAGACGTCTACTTTCACTACTGTTGATACTTGTAACACAATGGAAATATGCTATCTGAAATTTGGTCCAAACATGATAACCTAAGGTGGGAAATTGCTATAACATCAGTTCGTAACTATATATTAAAAATAATTAATAATGAAAATGACATGAAGAGAACACTACTTACTTTAAGTGAGATTCAAATCAAAAAAGCTTGTGATTTATTGGAAAAGTCCTTTGTACACAAGAAAACCAACAGATCGACAGTACGAATCTAACATGAAAGAAAATCATTCAGCACAAATATGATGTCCAGGGAAGAATAATGGATACAAGCTGTACGGTCCCTAAGGTGAACAAACGGCACGACTCCTAGTTTTACTAGGCAGTAGTTGGTTGTCCGAACTGAAACGAAAAGAATATATCTTCGTGAGTGGAATCTAATGGCAGTGTGGTGTCGTTGTAACCTTATAAAATGGTAAATCCCTCACATAACGAGCCGGTGCTGCATAATACGCTCAGCAATCTTTAGTCTCAATTGAAGCGGAGACGAGGCTACGCAGGAGATCTGCACGAGCCCGGAATCTGCGGATCGCGCTAAGCCGACGTGACGACGTGCCAGCGCAGAACACCGGAATGATCAGCCTCTCAGCGACCGAGCACGTGTCCGTATACGCGACTTTCCCGTTTGCACCGGTACGGCTTCAAACACCAGTCAGGTAAAATGTTATTTACTTCTGTCCTCTACAAGTTAGTAGCAGAAATTCGTCTGACGTAGAGGCAGTAGGTGAAGCAGAGAGTTATTTATACAAGCGAGAATTTTCGACACCCCAAGCCAACGCGACGGGAACTCAACCAGATCCGGTTCCCACAGCAGCTGGCCTGTCCTCTTAAAGAATAGTGTGTTCTCTCCAGATGTCATCAGGCGGCGGGCCAGCCCTTAAGATCTCAAACCAGTTAGCCGGGCACTGGAAGTACCGTACCCACCACCACCACCACCACCACCACCACCACCACCACCACCTAAAATCCTGTCCTTCTTTGAGTGACACGGGAGTCCCGTAAGCCCACTCAGTGTCTCCTCCACACGAGTAAGCCTGGGACTTAACCGTCTGAGTGGCGAGGGGACTGCCCTGTTCTTCCAAGTACTGTGCGCCTAGGCCGTTCCCAACTCCTGGGGAAACTAACTGGCATGGTCCCCCCTTGGCCAAAGCGACATAAGTTTAGACATTAACTCGGTTTTTAGTATTGTATTTGTTAATAAATACAAAGTACGGTAATCAGTTAAAGTGGAGAGAAATGTCTCCCGCGTATCTCCAGTTACGACAAAGAGTATGCAGTACTAGCTTACCGCCAGGAAAGCCAGGCGGCTTGTAACTTTCCAACATGGGGTGCAGCAGATTTCAGTATGGCGCACAGAATATTCTCAGCCATTGGTCTTACTTTTTCTCAGACTACCGACTAATGTAACATGCACCACGCTGGTCCCCATGGAAAGCCAACTGGCAAGCTTTCACCTGTAAAGCCAAGCCAGGATACAAGATGGCTTAAAACCTGTCAAGCATATTGCAGGAGTGGTACTAGAACCTAGTACGTTGTCCTCGATGGTGATTGTTCATCGAAGGTGAGGGTATCTGGAGTGCCCCCAGGGAAGTGTGGTAGGTCCGCTGTTTTCTATCTACATAAATGATCTTTTGGATAGGGTGGATAGCAATGTGCGGCTGTTTTCTGATGATGATATAGTGTACGGGAAGGTGTCGTCGTTGAGTGGCTGTTGGAGGATACAAGACGACTTCGACAGGATTGGTGTAAAGAATGGCAGCTAACTCTAAATATAGATAAATGTAAATTAATGCAGATGAATAGGAAAAATAATCCTGTAATGTTTGAATACTATATTAGTGTAACGCTTGAAACAGTCATGTCGATTAAATATTTGGGCGAAACATTGCAGAGTGATATGAAGTGGGACAAGCATGTAATGCCAGTTGTGGGGGAGGCGGATAGTCGTCTTCGGTTCATTGGTAGAATTTTGGGAAGATGTGGTTCATCTGTGAAGGAGACCGCTTACAAAACACTAATACGACATACTCTTGAGTACTGCTCGAGCGTTTGGTATCACTATCAGGTCGGATTGAGGGAGGACATAGAAGCAATTCAGAGGCGGGCTGCTAGATTTGTTACTGGCAGGTTTGATCATAACGAGAGTGTTACGGAAATGCTTCAGGAACTCGGGTGGGAGTCTCTAGAGGAAAGGAGGCGTTCTTTTCGTGAATCGCTACTTAGGAAATTTAGAGAACCAGCATTTGAGGCTGACTGCAGTACAATTTTACTGCCGCCAACTTACATTTCGCGGAAAGGCCACAAAGATAAGAGCTATTAGGGCTCGTACAGAGGCATATAAGCAGTCATTTTTCCCTCGTTCTGTTTGGGAGTGGAACAGGGTGAGAAGGTGCTAGTTGTGGTACGAGGTACCCTCCGCCACGCACCGTATGGTGGATTGCGGAGTATGTATGTAGATGTAGATACTACCTGTAACCGCGATGTTGTGTTAGTTGATACTTAGTTGGGGAGACAACATCGCGGTTACAGGTTCTCTACGGAAACCAGTTACAGATGTTCGTCGCAGACAGTGTATACGGGTGGTGTTAACTCCGTCAGCGTCAGTTAAGGCCTGAATATAGTCCACAAATGCACCGAAACTGGTAGCCATACAGTAAATGACATCACACGGACGGCTGTAGTTGTTACATTTCCTTACACAAATTTCTAGTTGGATTGGTTAATGGCAGCTGGCTCTAAATGTAGAAAAAAATGAGATGATGCGGATGAATAGAAACAACAAACTCAGAACAATTGGATACAGCATTTGTAATGTTATGCCTGACGCAGTCACGGCATTTAAATATCTTGGCGCAACGTTGCAAGGCGACATGAAATGGAGCGAGGATGAAAGTATTGTGGTAGGGAAGGCGAATGGTAGACGTCAGTTTATTGGGAGAATTTTGGGAAGTGTGGTCCATCTGTAAAGGAGACCGTATGTAGGAAGCAAGTGCGACCTACTCTTGAGTACTGCTAGAGTGTTGGGAATCCGCAGCAGATAGGATGAAAGGCAAACATCGAAGCAATTCAGAGGGAAGTTGCTAGATTATTTTACCGATGTATTGGAACAACATTCAACTATTGCTGAGGTGCTTCGGGATTTCAAATGGGAATCCCTGCAGCGAAGGCGACTTTCTTTCCGAGGAACACTATTACGAAGATTTAGAGAACCGGAATTTGGAGCTGACTGCAGAACGATTCTACTTCCGTCATCACACATTTCACGTAAGGACCACGAAGATAATTAGAGATCATACGGAGGCATATAGACAGTCGTTTTTCCTTCGCTTTATTGGTGAGTAGAGAACGGAAATGACTTAGTGGTACCGGGTACCCTCCGTCACGCAAGTACAATGGCTCGAGAAATATGTACATAGGTGCAGATTTAGATCAATCCTGTGGTGTGAAATGTTGCAGGTATTTTAAGACCTTCGAATTAGAAGGCAAAATACATGCTTCATGAACTGCAGGACAGGACAATTTGAAGAATGGAATCATATAAAAGATAATGCCTAAGTTCAATGCCTGAGCGGAAACGCGCGCACAATTTTGTTTTGAGACAAAGATGATACCTTCATAAATAAGGGCTTTTTTTTACGAAAAAGTGTTACAGTACAGAGCTTGATGAAACCGACAGCTTCTTGTTTAGCTCTCCACATAAGTACCCCCAGCGTAGCTGACTGATCGAATTTCGAGAGTACGTCATCTCCCAAAATGGAATCCCCTTTCCTCGTTTCTCTCTTAACTTCCTAGGCTGTGGATGGAAAAGCACTGAAGGGTGAGCTAAGAGAAGTGGAAGTGAAATATGCGATAACTGCTCTACAGGCAGTAATACGAAACGGGGACCTTCATTGACTGCTGTGATGTTGCTCGCGGTTAGTGTGTAAGGACCATTGAGAGTATTGATACTATTCCTGCTCCAATTTCACGTGCGAATTAATTGTTTGCACCACAACGAAACAATAATCTCTTTAACTATTAAGTAATCATCTTTAAAGACCTTCTGTGCAACAAAAATATGTGAACGAGAGTGCAGACCCTAAACTGTAGTTCAGAAGTGACCAACGCAAATAGCACTTTGCATCGCGACCATTAATAAGTATCTCTCTCTCTCTCTCTCTCTCTCTCTCTCTCTCTCTCTCTCTCTCTCTCTCTCTCTCTCTCTCTCTCTCTCTCACACACACACACACACACACACACACACACACACACAAAATGATGCGCACAGATCACATAAATACATTCGATAGTTCGCAATAACGTTTGATCGTTGCCAATAACATTTGACAACTGGCAACACCAACCAAAACATAACAAAAACAAGTGTTCAGTTCCTAATGATGTGAAACCTCAAAAACAAAATTTGAAATGGCAGTTATAAAAAGAACAGCGCCAAAAATGGAACAAAAGCACAACATGTAGAACAACATCCACAAAACTTGTAAGTAGAACTTTAAATTACTGTTAAATCACAGAAAATCAAATTGCCAAAACTGTTTATAACCTATATATACATCGTCTCAAAATGTAAACTAAATAGTATAACCAAGAATATATACATATTCCAGGTCACTGAAGATGTCTTGCAAAGAATGAAGGGGAAACGCATATGGCACGAAAATTATTTCATTCTGTTGTAATTAGACGGTCCAAAAGTAAAATTATCAACATATCCTAATATACTACGCAGCTGAAGACTACAAAAGTTGAAAGAGAAAAACCTGTCTGAGGATTTCGTGCACGCAGATGCTATTTCACTGTTACATTCGAATTTCTGATAATGGCCACTTCAGAATTACAGGGTCAGTTTTGCTTTGGTCCCACAGAGAGAAAAGAGCTCGTGGCCTAATGTGCAGGTAGTGTGCTGGCCTCCCTAATGGTCCCCCCTCTGGAAGTGTAATGCTTACAAAAGACAGCGGCACAGTGCTGGCGAGCTACCAAAGGGCTTCTTCGTGCTAGTGTCACATGCACTGCCGCGTTTGCTTATGCACGTGGTCAAACAGAACACTTCCTTTGCCCATTAAAGACAACTGATAAAGATTTCCAGTTAAAGGGGCGGCAAAAACTAGGACAAGAGAAATGTCGACAGTAACGGCCGATATTTTAGTAGGAAATGCCACTTGATGTCGCTGTAAAACCATTGTTCGCAGTTCCATGTTGCTAGACACGTTAATTTTTCGGCAGGTGATAACACACGAAAGCAGCTTAGTCTCTCGTCAGTCTGAGAGGAAACCAGCTGATCGTAAAGACTTCTTCATACGGGACTTGAACAAGAACGTGAGCTTGTACGAATACGAGGATACGGTTTCCTGAGTTGTTGGCGAGCACTCACAGACGGTCATACGGTACACGGTCGCAAATGAGATCTGTGATCACGGCACTCTTGAACGGCAGTTGTCTGCTGCATCTGCTGCACAACCACACAATTACGTTCCAGAGAAAAGTGTCTGAATTCCAATCAGTAGAGAACCAATCATTGGTTGAGCACGTCTGGAGAGGTTGCTATTTTCATACACACCTTGGTACTGGCAAGGGAAGTGCCCAAACTCGAATGGATTAAAAATAAAGTTAAAATACGGAGAGGCCATCTACCATCCACTGAGACAGTTCCCCACTGTCGCCTGGTACAGTAAGAGCCTGCGGAATGTCAGACAATCTGTGTGGCTGGATTGAAAAGTTTTTAGCAAAAAGAACGCAGCATCATGTTCTCAATGGAGAGACGTCTACAGACGTTAAAGTAACCTCTGCGGTGCCACAGGGGAGTGTTCTGGAACCATTGCTTTTCACAATACATACGAATGACCTAGTAGATAGTGTCGGAAGTTCCATCGGCTTTTCGTGATTGATGCTGTAGTATACACAGAAGTTGCAGCATTAGAAAATTGCATCTGAATGCAGGAAAATATGCACCGGATAGGCACTTGGTGGCTACTTGACCCTTAACATAGACAAATGTAGTGTATTGCGAATACACAGAAAGAAGGATCCTTTATTGTATGATTCTATGATAGCGGAACAATCACTGGTAGCAGTTACTTCTGTAAAATATCCGGGAGTATGAGTACGGAACGATCTGAAGTGGAATGATCATATAAAATTGTTGGTAAGGGGGGTGCCAGGTTGAGATTCATTGGGAGAGTCCTTAGAAAATGTAGTCCATCAACAAAGGAGGTGGCGTAGAAAACACTCATTCGACCTATACTTGAGTATTGCTCATCAGTGAGGGATACGTATCAGGTCGGGTTGACAGAGGAGACAGAGAAGATCCAAAGACAAGCGGTGCGTTTCGTCACAGGGTTATTTGGTAAGCGTGATAGCGTTACGGAAACGTTCAGCATACTCAAGTGGCAGACTCTGCAAGAGAGGCGGTCTGCATCGCGGTGTAGCTTGCTTTCCAGGTTTCGAGAAGGTGCATTTCTGGACGTGGTATCGAATATATTGCTTCCACCTATTCATACCTACCGAGGAGATCACGAATGCAAAATTTAGAGATTCGAGCGCGCACGGAGGCTTTCCGGCAGTCGCTCTTCCCGCAAACCATAGGCGACGGGAACAGGAAATGGAGGTAATGACAGTGGCACGTAAAGTGCCCTCCGCCACACACCGTTGGGTGGTTTGCGGAGTATAAATGTAGATGTAATGGATGTGTGATGCTTAACGAATCTAAATACTACAGAAGCTAAAGTCAATCAAAAACCACCACCGTGTAATAGTTACTATGAGCAGATTCAGGAGCGTTATGAACGAAGTACTTTTTAGCAAAATGTCAAATAGTTCCTTGAAGCAATAACACGTTAACAAAAGCAGTGCTTATTGTCACATTTCCCAAAATGGTAGTTGCCGTCTAGTCGTACATGGAACAGCGCGTGAAATAACTGCTTCAACATAAACACGTAAGTCAGCCAAGCCTGTAGGCTTAGCCACCCACGACACCTGTGTAATGTTCTCCATACATTACGCGTTTGTCATGTCAGAACAGTATTCTGTGTAGGTGTGAGTTGCATTATGTCGTAGCGGGCTAATAGGCGGTACTCGTATGGTGGCTGCTTCCGTAACCAAGGTAGCCGAAGTGTTTGGTGTTCGTCGGTTCACCGTATCGAAGGTTTATACCGTATACAGAGAAAGCAGAAAAGCATTATCCGCTAAGTCACAACGCGGATCGAAGTGTGTGTTTTTTGAGCGATCGCGACGGTCATTGAAGACAGTTGTGACGAAAAATAAGAGGTGAACAGTTTCAAAAGTCGTAACAGAACTCTCTCTCACGAACCCTTTTAGTACCGAAACAACATGAAGAGTGCTCGATAAGCAGGAGACTGCAAGGGGAGCTGGAAGTCCAAAACGACTCATCAATGATGAGCAACGGAAAAAATCAGTTTGGGAGGATCGTGCTTGTCTCCCACTGTTTTCAATTTCTGGTAGAGTTAACGTCCCAAGAGTGAAACATGGCTGGGGTTCGGTGGTGATTTGGCCAGCAATATCGTATTTTATGGGCCCCGTGGCTACCCTGCAAGGTTGCATTGCTACCAAGTGTCACGTGACGATTTTGGCTGATGAGATCCATCCCATGGTTCGATGTTTGTCCCCCAATGTTAACGCTGTTCACGAAGCTTGCACCGTCCAGGAGTGGTTTGTTGAACACGAGGATGAATTGCCGCATCTGCCCCTGCTTTCCGGTCACAAGACTTCATTTTGAGCGTTTGTGGCCTTCTTGGGAGATAAGGGTGCCTGATCGTTGTCCACCTCCATCCTCGTTACCTGAACGTGACATGATTTTGCTCGAGGAAAGATGTGACATGCACTCGAAAATCGCAGAGGACCTTCATTAATCCATACTGAGATGACTGGCAGCTATTCTGAATCCCAACGGTTTTCCTACGCCGCATTAGACATAGTGGTGTGTTCGTGGTGTTCCCATATTTTCGTCCGCTACCTATGCATTCGTTCCTTATTAGACATCGAAGTGCAAATAACATAGCAGAATGGAACGTGATCCCCGCTTGACAAGAGTGGCAAGTGGCATGCTACATAAGTTTGGGTGCATCCTCATTGCGGTATGGGTGTCCAGCAGTGATTCAGATACCCCCTTCAGCCCAAGTGTCGATATGGAAGACAGGTCAACACACTCGGGTCACACACTCCGGCCGCGGCTTGATCGTGGGTTGTCCGCCGACACAGCGGCAAGCGTGTCACCTGGTGCCGTCCACAGGCGCGACTTTCTAGGTATACACTGCGGCCATGCTCTTGCAGTCAGTCTTGCTGACTGCCTACACTGAGGTGACAAGTCAGGGTATACCACCTAAAATCGTGTCGGACTTAAATTCGCCGGGAGTAGCGTAGGAACCCAACGTCATTAGAAGTCATCTGCAGAAATATTGAGCCACGCTGCCTCTATAGCCATCCATAATTGCGAAAATATTGCCAGCGCAGCATTTTGTGCACGAGCTGACCTCTCGATTATGTCCCATGAATGTTTGTTGGGATTCATTTTGGGCGATCTGGGTGACTAAATAATTCGCTCGAAATGTCCAGAATGTTCTTCAAACCACGCAAATAATTGTGGCTCAGTGACATGGTGCATTGTTACCCACAAAAATGAAGTCCATGAATGGGTGCAAATGGTCTCAAAGTAGCCGAACCCCATCACAACCATTTCCGATCAATGATCTGTTCAGTTGGACCACAAGGCCCAGTCCATTCCATGTAAACACAGTCCACACCATTATGGAGGCACCAGTAGCATGCGCAGTGCCTTGATGACAGTCTGGGTCCATCGGTCCTTACCATCAGCTCTTACCAACTGAAATCTGGACTCATCTGATCAGGCCACGGTTTTCCAGTCATCTGAGGTCCAGCCGACATGGTCACGAGCCCAGGAGTGCCGTTGCGGGGATGTCTTGTTAGTGAAGGCTCTCGATGGTCGTCTGCTGCCGTAGACCATTAACGCCAAATTACGCCGCATTGTCCTAACGGATACGTCTGTCGTAAGTCCCACATTGATTTCTGCTGTTATCATGCAGTGTTGCTTCTGTTAGCACTGACAACTCTACCCAAACGCCGCTGCCCTCGGTCGTTAAGAGAAAGCCATCGACCACTGCGTTGCTCTTCGTGACAGGTGCTGCCCGAAATTTGGTATTCTCGGCACGCTCTTGACACTGTGGATCTCGGAATATTGAATTCCCTAACGATTTTCGAAATGGAATTTCTCACGCGTCTAGCTCCAACTGTCATTCCTCGTTCAAAGTCTGTTAATTCCCGTCGTGCGACCATAACTACGCCGGAAACCTCATACGTACCGCCTGAGTACAAATGACAGCTCCGCCAATTCACTGCCCTTTTATACCTTGTGTACGCAATACTACCGCCATTCGTATATGTGCATGTCGCTGTCCCAGAACTTTCGTCATCTCAGTGCATACACGCGCCGTCGATTAGCAATACGTTTGGCCTTGTCGGTATTATGTTTTCGATTCAGATTGTTCCCTGGACTGTTCGTGTAAGCTTACGCCGACTTTACTACGCTCTGGATTTCTTATTTGGCCAGCCATTCACTTTGCGAATTCCTCCGCCGCCTACCTCAGGGACCGCCTGTTTGTCCCATCGGTCGCAGCATTACTGCCAGTGCTAGCGATTCTACCTGCGGAGGTTGGATCCATTTTTATAAGACATGGTGATCAGATAATTCAGATCTTTGGCATTAACTGTCCCATTGCGTTGTTTAAATCAGTTCTTCGAGAGGAGAAGGAAACAATCTTGCTTACGATGTTGAAATTACTGTCCATTTCTTCATTAACACCCGGTTCGCGTAATTCGTTGCATCTTCAGGTTGACTTAAAATGTCGATAAGTTAGTTACGGATATCGATGACAAACATCCGCAAGAATAAATTATCCTCGTCATGTGCAAGAAGATATTTGAGGCAAATATATGCTCCTGTCATGTATTAAAAGCATAACACTCGACATAACATTCGATGACGTTGTCGTGACTCGTCTTGTAGTCAGCTGAATGCAAGGCAGAATCTGTCACGTTCTACATCTTGAGGCTTAAAGAATGTATTTCTGTGACCCAGTACTGTTCGTGGTCGCAGGGTGTAGAACGACGCTTCCGGAATGTTCGCCATTTGACAGATTGTAGAGGCCTGATCTTGCTTTGCATTCTGTGGTCCACATTACGGGTGCCGGCAAGGTTATCGGATGTTACACTTTTAGTGCATGACGGGAGCACGTATTTGCCTCGATTATTTTTCCTGCATAACGAGGCCATTTTATATATTTCTGGGGATGTTCTAGCATCGATATCCATAACTTAACATTGTCTGCCAGTCTCAACATGCCTTAAATTAGCTGAAATGTGTTTCATTAATGAATAAATAAACAATTTCAACATTACAACAAAGACCTTTCTTATCCTCAGTCTACATACTAGAGACTGGATCGCCACGCTACGAAATGGAAAACTTTTTACTTCATTGAGAGTCCTCATTTACACTTTGATTACGGATCTACGAATGCCAAAGGGTAACCTTGTGCACGATCCCAGTTGCAGATTGCCTACGTAATAGCTTCCAAGTGTGACAAAAACATGAAATGTTACCCTAAACCATTCTTTAAGAACTATAATCATATTTTAAAGGTTAAATACAATAAGAATTGCAGTTACAAACTTTGTGTATTACGTCTTGAGGCAGTGTAACTCGGCCGGACTGTATTCATTCAGTATATCAAACAGAGAGCACTTTGCGCCTTACAACAAATTTTACGCGTGATTTCACTTTTCTCGCTGATCTCGTCCATAAAACTATGAAGGAAAAAGTTTATTGTTCAAATTTTCTCTTTTCATGCAGGTAAACTGCAGCATCAGGCGTGAATTTCAATTTATTACTTCTTTACTACTACTACTACTACTACTACTACTACTACTACTATTTCCAACACATTTTTCAGGCAGTATCCACGTATACCACTGAATGTACGTGCAAAATCATATTATTGTAGGACACACAGATCGCGAGATGTGACGTTTATATGTGGAAGTTAGATTCCTTACACAATTGGGGGTGAAGATTAATAGATAAGAGCAGAATGTACAACACAGCAACTTCTATTTCTTGAAATATGTGTGCTTGTCTGCTAATTTCTCACTTTCATGGTGGAGCCTGACGGAATTGTGGAACTGATACACTGACGAGCCAAAGAAACTGGTACACCTGCCCAATATCGTGTAGAGTTCCCGCGAGAACACAAAAGTGCCGCAACATGACGTGTCGTGCACTCGACTAAGTTTGGTGACCAGCGGAAGTGTTTAAACTCGGAAGAGAGTTCCTGGAACCGCTCTGTAGCAATTTTGGACGTGTGGGCGCATTGTCCTGCTGGAATTTTCCAAGTCTGTCGGAATGCTCAATGGATGCAGGTGAACAAACAGGATGCTTACGTACGTGTCACCTGTCAGTCGTATCTCCATATCACTCCAACTGCACACGCCCCACGCCATTACAGAGCCTGCACCAGCTTGAACAGTCCCCTGCTGACATACCGGGGTCCATGGATTCATGAGGTTGTTTCCATATCCGTACACGTCCAACCGCTGGATACAATTTGAAACGAGACTCTCCCAATGACGCAACATGTTTCTAGCCATCAACAGTCCAATGTGTCTGTTGGCAGGCCCAGGTGAGGCGTAAAGCTTCGTGTATGCTGTCATAAAGAGTACACGAGCGGGCCTTCGGTTCCGAAAGCCTACATAGATGGTGTTTCGTTGAATAGTTCGCACGCTGATACTTGATGATTGTCCAGTACTGAAATCTGCAGCAATTTGCTGGAGGGCTGCACTTCCTGATATTCACGGTATATTTCTCACTTCATCGCTACCTCGGAGATGCTGTGTCCCATCGCTCGTGCACCGACTATAACACGTTCAAACTTACTTAAATTTTGACAACCTGCCACCATTGTAGTAGCAGTAACGGCGCTAACAACTGCGCCAGGCATTTGTATATAGGCGGTGCCGACCGTAGCGCGGTCTTTCTACCTGTCTACATATCTCTGTATTTAAATACACATGCATATAGCAGTCTCTCTCTCTCTCTCTCTCTCTCTCTCTCTCTCTCTCTCTCTCTCTCTCTCTCTCTCTCTCTCTCTCTCTCTCTCTCTGTGTGTGTGTGTGTGTGTGTGTGTGTGTGTGTGTGTGTGTGTGTGTGTGTGTGTGTGTGTGTGTGATCTTCATACCACCAATATATTCAAAAGCGAATAAAAACTTTGCATGCAGAGTAAAGGATGTCGGTTGTGCTGTCATCGCCACCAGTAACGTCCGCGCCGGTTATGGTTAATACACACCCAGGATCTAGATCATACGTAAACATAGACAGGTACAGTTAGCTAGATAATGGCTCCATAATGAAATTTTCCCTCTGCAGCTGATTGTACGCTGATTAGAACTGTGTGTCGGACCGAGACTAGCTGAGCTACCCAAGCACGACTCTGTCGGTAGAGCACTTGTTCGCGGAAGGCAAAGGTCCCAAGTTCGCGTCTCGGGCCGGCACACACTTTTAATCTGCCAGGAACTTTCATAGACTACTGCTATTAGTATCAATCACTTACTAGTCTCCATGACTCCACGCCACCACCGCTCTTGTGAACAAGATCTCCTATATAAAACATGAAGCAAAGCCTTGTTTTCCAGTGACTGTATTTATACCCAAATGGATTACAAGCTTATCTTACATAATATGTGATTTTTCCCTGATCACCTTTGGTTTTTACTTACTTCTTTACATTTGTCTACTGACTGGAATGTTTGGCGGTGTAGGTCATGCTAGAAAACGTAGCAGACTTTTGATCGGGGTATTATTTCCTACGGCAGGGGAGAAGTAATTTACTCCATGCGTGATCCTTATAAAATAATTCAGCTGAAAAGGCCCTGTTAGCGGTTTTTCCATCAGATACAATTTTATATTAAGAGAAAAGCAATACTGAAAATCTCAAAGTAGACTGACGTCTGACTAGCGGTGACAATTAGTAATGGTTTTTAGTACCACTACGAAGGGAATAAACCCCTCCAGTTGACAGATTAAATAGCAATATAGCGTCACCGATAGTCTTTTTCGGCTGTTATTCTGTCTTTCATGAAAGTTATGCACTCTGTTTATCAGAAACCATGCTCGTGAAATGCTCTCTCTACTTTCAGATGCTTTTCGCGGACCCGGGGAGAAATTTTATTCTTGCCGACGAAGTCTTGCCACTAAAGAATGCGTTTCTGCATCATCCCTGTCTTGTGTATTTGCACGGTCAGAAGATAGTTGTCTGACACCCAATTATCTTGAAGATTCTTGCAAACAGATGTATACTTGTAAATAATAGATTTCAGCTATCAGTCGTCCTTCTGAAATTTTATTCGCAGATCTAGATTTCGGCTAGAAACTAGCCATTCTCAATGCACTATCATTTCTGATCAATGCATGTAATGCCTGTTGGTCGGGCTTCATCCACAGTTCATTGAATACTCCATGAACTGTGGATGAAGCCCGACCAACAGGCATTACATGCATTGATCAGAAATGATAGTGAATTGAGAATGTCTAGTTTCTAGCTGAAATCCAGATATGAGGATTGAAATTTCAGAAGGATGAGTGATAGCTGAAATCTATTGTTTACAAGTCAATATAACAGTCGCTGCGTGCAACAGCCTTCTGAATGGAAGGTAACGTGATGGTGTATACTTTCCAGAATCCGGTGCTTAGTGGCAAGGATAACGGTCGACAAATTTCTTCAGCATCGTTAAACATGTCTCATAAAACGGACAAACAATGTAGTTCTTTCGGGTCAATGCGAGTAAATCTGTTAGAAAAAAGTGTGATGAGAGAAATTAGGTTCTTCGTTTTAAGAAACAGAATATTTCACACATTATATTGTGCTTTGCTTCATATTTGTTTGCGCATCGGATCAAAACCTCGGTTACAGGGAGGAACTGAATGAATGAATATCTAAAATGTTTTATGTACATCATTTCAAATAGTTTACTGTTATTGCACAAGTACTTTGCATAGGATCAGGGCCCGCTGCATACACGACATCAAAGATCTCTCAGAAGGGGCATTGTATCAGGCTCAAGTTAAGCGCCGGCATTACCACGTATATTCATGCCAGATTAGTGCTTACGCACTTGACAGACGTGTCTTTGTCACTCATGTAACGCATCTTCGTGATGCCTATGTCGACATATAAACCTGTGCGAATCAGTTCTTGACTGAGGGATAATTTAACTAGGTCCTCATTCACCAATGGAGCTGAGTAAATTATTGCGAGTATTTATGCGAGCGCTTACAGTATAATTTTTTCGCAGTATTATTTACGGAACCATTGCATGTGTGTATGGAAATATTTTCGTAGATTGCGCCAAAAGAAAATGCATTTTGGAACTAAAGAAGTATATATTCCCGAGAAATATCACCTGTGCTTCCTACGCCAGAAACTCCAGTATATCTGCTACTCTTGCATTAGATACGACAGCACGTGATCAATTTTTTCTGACGCTATTTCTAAAGATTCGATGGGCCTAGTAATTTGAGCTGACGGTGTCCGGCACTTACACAGAACTGCAGAATAGGTTGTGAGTGTGTTGTGAGAAGCTGCTCTTGTAGTCAAACCACCGTTTTCCAGCAAGCTGCTAATCCATGTGTGCCAAACATGCAAAAATTACGCCGTGAGATCATTCCAGTTGACATGTCACGCATTGTTACTGCCAGGTGGTAGTATGACAAGACTTGCTGTAGTTGCGACTGATTATGTACTTAAAGATTACTACATTTTGTCATTACTGAAACGCTGTTTTTCTATGCATTGATAGCAAGTTGAAAATTTTTGTTGTTGTCTTCAGTCCAGAGACTGGTTTGAAGGAGTTATCAATGCTACCCTATACTGTGCAAGCTTCATCTCCCAGTACCTACTGTAACCTACATTCTTCTGAATCTGCCTAGTGTATTCGTCTCTTGGTCTCCCTCTACGATTTTTACCCTCCACGCTTTCCTCCATCACTAAATTGGTAAACCCTTGATGCCGCAGAACGTGTCCTACTAACCGATCCCTTCTTCTAGTCAAGTTGTGCCACAAATTTCTCTTCTCCCCGATTCTATTCAGTACCTGCTCATTAGTTACGTGATCTAACCATCTAATCTTCAGCTTTCTTCTGTAGCACCACATTTCAAAGGCTTCTACCCTCTTCCTGTCTAAACTATTTATCGTCCATGTTTCACATCCATACATGGATACACTCCATACAAATACTTTTCTAAAAGACTTACTGACTCTTAAATCTATACGCGATGTTAATAAATTTCTCTTCAGAAGGGCTTTTCTTGCTATTGCTAATCTACATTTTATATCCTCTCTACGTCTACCATCAGTTATTTTGCTTCCCAGATAGCAGAACTCGTCTACTACTTTAAGTGTCTCATTTACTAATCAAATTCCCTTAGCATCATCCGATTTAATTAAACTATATTCCATTATCCTTGTTTGAAAATTTTCACCTGGAGTTATCTTTTGTGCGTATCTCACTAGGTATTTTTAAACTTCTGTTCACGCTCCTCGTAAATAAGCCCTTGTTTGCACATATGGTGAGTTTGCAATTAATTCACTTCTCTAAGTCATTAATGTACTAGAAAGCTATCTGTAATTTGCCAACTGCGTATTATTTCGTAATTAGTTCAAAATATCGAATCCACGTCCCTGTCGATTGGTAGTATGCGTGGAGGCGATTTTGCTGTGTCGTTGAACTGCACAAGAAGTATCAAAGATTACATGATGTAGGTGACTGTACAACGCGAATAGTTATGAACCAGTAACACGGCACAGGCCTGGGGGGCATGCGGGGAATATCTCCCTAAGGATGCCTTTCCATGCAGGATAAAGTGATACGTTCCACCCGACAAATAGTTTCTGTCCAGTGAGACACTTGCCTGATTTTATTTAGCATGTGTCGGCATGTCACCGAATCCATAATTTGGAGAAAGTCTAAGGAAATCACTATCTACCCGAAGATTCGTTTTAACACCACAGTGTCCCATTATGCATGATCCTACATGTGGTTGTATCGTATTACCTCCTTCAGACCTTCGAACTAGTTTACCTAGTGATAGAACCCACAGTTCAACATGGCTTCCAAACCGTGGTGAAACTTCACAATTCTTCACATTAATAAATCATTCCAGCAACTTTAAAACCATCTTGTTACCACTGTCCGTACATCATATATGAAGCGCGATGAGTTGAGTTTTGCGCGAAGTTTTTCTTCCTGGGGCTGAGATCTGCACTTGGTGGAGAAGGCAATTTTTTTCTATGTGTATACAGAAAGAGATTATTTCCAATGTCGCTCTTTACTATTAATTTTTTTTCCAAATGCAATTCGCTTAAAAATATTTTTGACCCTTGTGGTCTTACTCGCTTTGTCGAAATGTTTGGTCTGTTATCGTCCAGCTAGAGAAGCTTATGGCGAAATTAAGTCTAGCTACAGCCGTAAACGGATCAGTGTACAAGCTGTCTTCTTCGTGGATTAACGTTCACTTGCACACCTTGCGGTAATCGGACAATGGTTTGAAAATTACCAGCGGCAGTGTCTTGCCAAGAACGCTGATACGGATGGCGTGTACAGTGTTCTAGTAATTTTTGCCTGCAAATTACTTGGCAGTAGTTGTGAAATATCTTCCCTACCGTAGTATCACGCAGTCACGACAGTGGTTCGACACGCGAGTGATCCCAGTTCAGCACGTACAACTATTCTTATTGATGTTCCCACTATTCCTGCTCATGCTCCAAATGCTTATCTTAATTTACCGATTCTTGTGACGCAAAATTGAAAGGTATTTTTACAGTAGCTTTAAGTTGATCAGTAGTTATTAATTAGAAGTTCGGTACAGTTATTTCCTTGGTAATTTAGAATTGGTACGAAGTGCAGCGAAAGAGCCGTCACTAATTACAAGGTATTTACAAACTGCCTCTCAAATCAGTTCTCGGATTTTAGAAAAGTCGTCAATCACGAGTGATTGGCATTTTTAGTAACCGTTGTCTAACGTCTGAAGTATTAAGAGATTCTTAAAATATTTCATGATGATTTACTATTTAAAAAAATTAAAATCATCGGGTATTTGAATTACTTTTGCTCTAAGGGCAGAAGTATCGTCGTGGTTTTCGGAGTTCAGGTATACTTTTAGAATTCCATGTACCTTACTTTCACGAGTAATGAAATTCCACTATATCCCCAAGTACAATATTTCGTTAGTTGGCAGTTATTGACAGATCAGTCGCATATTAGAACTCCTCGTGTGTGTGTGTGTGTGTGTGTGTGTGTGTGTCGTTTCTGCTATTTCGACAACTTAGTCACATCTACTAATACAAGAGCATCTGTTGAGTATTGCAGACGTAGAGAGGTAATTCGCTGTGGAAAGATCTTCGCTATTGCCTCTAGCATTTATATATACCCAAAGTCGGCCTCACAACATACCCCTCCATAGCTTAGCCGTCTATGAATGCGGGGTCTCTTTACTCCAGCTGAATGTGCAGCAACAAAATAAATTTAGTAACGTCCAGGCATTTTCGGCGTTGATGAATGAAGAATAATTTCAACATATAATCTCAAAATAGTATTTAGGGAATTAGTGACAACCTTCACGATCAAGCGGCTTATATCAGGTCGAATTCCTATCAATTCTCTCGTGGGTAAGGAATCCCAATAACTAGGTTTTTTTTTTTACATTCGATTTACAGCTCCTTTAGGTAGTTCAACCAAACCCTCATGTTTAACTGTAATTAAACCTTTGTTTCCAAAAATCGACGAAGTCAAGTACTCGGATGATGTCATTTTTAATACTTGGTCAGCTTTCCCGCTTTATTGACCCACGTTGTAACCTTCTGCCTCTAGAGCGCTCCGAATTCTAGCGTGTAATGTGGCGCATGTAAAACTGAGAGATCGTCAGAGAACTGAAAGCAAGGATACTAACAATTCGTCCACATTTGGGACACCCCTAGCTTCAGCACGATAGTGCCAGACCTGTAGCAATCCGCCGCCTTGGGTTGACTGTCATCGATCATCATCCATAGCCTCGACTTGGCCCTATCAGATTTTCTTCTGTTCCCAAAACTTAAAGAACACCTTCGGAGACTTCGCTTTCATAGTGATGAAGCGATGCAAGCTGTAGTGAGAGTATCACTTCGACAACATGCTACGGTGACAGTACAAAAAAAAAAAAAAAAAAAAACTGGTTTCTTGTTGGAAGAAACGTGTTCGCGCCAGCGTCAGTATCTTGAGCAATAAATATGTAGCCATGAAGAATAAAGATGTGGAAAGTTGATAAAGTTAGTTTTATTTTGAGTTTATTTATTGTGAGTTTGCACACAAATTCGGAGGCATTATTTTCAACACGCCTTCGTATGTAAAAAGTATGGAATGGTATAATGTTAAAACGGATGTTAACTGTCACGAGCAAGAGAATGATAGAGAGATATAATGCAACAGTGTCTGCGTCTATCATACTTACGCTGCCGAGCACCAAGCATAAATGATTTTCACAAAATACAGATTTTACAAGTGGTTCAGGCAGAGCGGGGTAGCGCAGTGGATCACACACTGGACTTGAGTTCGGGAGGACGAACGTTCAAACCCGCATCTGGCAACCCTGATTTACGTTTTCCATGATTTCCCTAAATTTCTTAAGGCGAATTCCGGGATGGTTCCTTCGAAAGGGCATGGCCGCTATCCTTCTCCAACGTTTCTTAATCCGAGCTTGTTTCCTGTGTCCAATGACCCCTCTGTCGATGGGACGTTAAACTCTAATCTCCTCATCCTCCTAAGTGATTCAGGAATTGCAAACAAGAATTTTGAACATGGCTGACAAGCTGTTATGAACTGAAAGTGAAAGTAACAACAAAACTTAAAGAGAAATAGGCGGCACTCATATATGGTTGTTCTGAGAAAGTTACAGTAGCCTCTTACCTCGCCCAGCATATAAGCACACGACGCTTGTTCATAAAAATACTCTGTTAGTAACATTTCCATCGAACTTAAAGTTCAGTAGTTCTTGTTGCCTTCTGTTCAGATAATTCTCCCAAGGGTTCTCCCACTTCGTCATGCATTGCTGCAAAGCTTTTTCAGGAATTTTCTTTACTGCTCTTGAAGAATTACCTTAACGGCAACAGTGGTGTCGAAACGAGGTATAATTTTGACAACCAGAAAGCCTTGCGAAATGAGGACTTGGAGAGTAGGATGCTTGCAGAAGGAACTACCATATTTTGGCACACTAACTAATGATGACATACTGAATAGAATTGGGTAGAAGATGAATTTGTGGCACAACTTGACTAGAAGAAGGGATCTGTTGGCAGGACATGTTCTGAGGCATCAAGGGATCACCAATTTAGTATTGGAGGGCAGCGTGGAGGGTAAAAATCGTAGAGGGAGACCAAGAGATGAATGCACTAAGCAGATTCAGAAGGATGTAGGTTGCATTAGGTTCTTAGAGATGAAGGAGCTTGCACAGGATAGAGTAGCATGGAGAGCTGCATCAAACCACTCTGGACTGAAGACAACACAACCATCCACGAACTGGCGTAACTGCGTGGGTAGGGGAGGGCGGTCGTAATGGTAAAGGAACTAGGAGTAGCTTTGTCACAATTTGCCAAATCAATTTTTTGAATTTTGTCGCGCAACATTTCAGAACGAAACGTTTGACGTTCCAACCTCTTGAGCTGCTTCGGCATACGAAAGTTGATGTGCACTAAGTTGTTGTTTTTTTTCTGAGAGAAATACTGTCGGTTATTGAGATTTTTCTTTTCCGTGACAGGTGTTGCGTCTTAGCAGGCAGACTATGGACAACACGGCAACTGGCTACATCGTCAACCTCATGACGAATGACCTGAGTAGGTTCGACCGTGTCATCATGTGGGCGCACTTCCTGTGGGTGCCTTTCCTGCAGATACCCATCGTCATGTACTGGCTGCACAGCTTCGTCGGCTGGTCCTCCTTCGTTGGGGTGGCCTCCGTCTTCCTCATCACCTTACCATCGCAGCGTAAGTAAAAAACTGTTGCATATCTACTAATACTGTTACATTCATTACGTTCCCACAACACCTATCTTTGATTTACAAAATGCACGTTGTATGCATTTTACTAGTTTGTGAGAATAAATTTTACGCCTTCTGAGGATAATAAGAAATGGAGGCTGTAGATGCGAAACTAAAAATTCATCAACGACGAACAAGAAAACTAATGAAAGAAAATGTTCACCGAGCTAAATAGTCTTCAGCTTGTCTCAGGGTGTATTCAAATATGTTAAGTCATTAGAAAAGGAAATAACATTATTATTTCCGTTTTGGCTATCTGATAACCACGTTAATTCGCGGCAGCTTAGTTTCTTCTGCTCTTTCTCCCTGTCCAATATTCCTTCATTCCCATACTTTGCAACCTCATTCGCTCTTGTGGCCGTATTTTGGTTCTGAGTCTAGTTCTGTCCTGGCAACCCGTGAACGCCTGAATTTTTCATTTAGACAATAACCCTGTTGTGTATCTCCGTTTCTTGTCGTCACATTTCTTCCAGATCCATTTATACCTATTGGACCCAGCGAACTTCAGTTCTCTTGTTTACCTGAAACTGTAATTTGCTGTGTTAACGTCCCCTGGCCCATTCAAAGAATGTGTCCGTAGAACACACTCTAAATTAAGCATCTTCAGCTCTTAGAGGTCGCTACACCGTCCGTAAACTCTTTCGTTACAAGAGCAGACCACTGTCTGGTGAAGTCTCAATTTTGCATTGATAGAAATTTTCTTCTTATTGTAGATGTTCATAGTTAGTGTGTATACTGAATTCATTTTCTTCATTCGTGCTCCTTTACCATCATCTATAATCTGCAAATCACATTTAAGTGCCCGGCAGAGGGTTCATCGAACCACCTTCACAATTCCCGTTGCTTCAGTCTCTTCTAGTGCGCAGAAAGCACGAACACCTACATCTTTCGTACGAGCTCTGATCTCCCTTATTTTATCATGGTGATCCTTTCTTCCTATGTAAGTCGGTCTCAACAAAATATTTCAGCTTTCGGAGGAGAAAGTTGATTGGGATTTCGTGAGATGATGTTGCTGCAACGAAAAATGGCCTTTGTTTCAATGATGTCCAGACCAAATTCTGTATCATTTCAGTGACACACTCTGCCCTATTTCGCGATAATACAAACGTTGCTGCCCTTCTTTGAACGTTTTCGATGTACATCGTCAATCCTATCTGATATTCTAAAAGAATACGGACAAGCGTAGTGTAGGCAGTCTCTTTAGTAGATTTGTTACATTTTCTAAGTGTCCTGCCAATAAACTTAAGTCTTCGGTTAGCCTTCCCCACAACATTGTCTGTGTGTTCCTTCCAGTTTGTTTTTCGTAATTGTAATTCATAGGTATTTAGCTGAATTTACGGCAATTATATTCGACTCATTCATCGTATAACCGACGTTTAACGGATTCCTTTTAGCACACATATGGATGACCTCACACTTCTCATTATTTAGGGTCAATTGCCAATATTCGTACCATCCAGATATCTATTCTAAATCGTTTTGCCATTTGTTTTGATCTCCTGATGACTTTACTAGTCGATAGTTTAGAGCGTCATCTATAAACTACCTAAGACGGTTGCTCAGATTCTCTCAAATCGTTTATATAGATAAGGAACACAAAAAGGCCTGTAACACTACCTTGGGGAACGCCAGAACTCACTTCTGTTCTACTCAATGACTTTCCGTTAGTTACTAGGAACTGTCGCCACTCATACAGGAAACAACGAATCCAGTCACATAACTGAGACGATATTCCATGAGCACGCAATTTCACTACAATCGGCTTGTGTGGTAGTGTGTGCACTCAAAACTTCATGCGAGTAAAGAGCTAGTTGTTTCACAAGAACGATGTTTTCTAAGTCGATGTTGACTATGTGTCAATAGGCAGTTTTCTTCAAGGTAATTCATAATGTTCGAACACACATGTTCCAAAATCCTGCAGCATATCGACGTTAACGATATATGCCTGTAATTTGATGGATTTCCCCTACTACTTTACTTGAATATTGGTGAGACCTGTGCAACTTTGGATACGAATCTTTCATCGAGCCAACGGTTGTATACGATTAAGTATGGAGCTATTGCATCAACATAATCTGAAAGGAACCTTATTGGTATACGGTTTGGAACAGAAGGCTTGCTTTTATTAAGTGATTTAAGTAGCTTCACTACTCAGAGGATATTTACTGCTGCGTTACTCACATTGGCAGCTGTTCTTGATTTGAATTCTGGAATATTTACTTCATCTTTTGTGAAGCCATATGGAAGGGTGTGTTTAGTAACTCTGCTTTGGCAGCACTGTCTTCGATAGTATCTCCATTGCTGTCGCGCAGAGAAAGCTTTGTCTTGCCGCTAGCATACTTCACGTATGGCTTATTATTGTTGTTATATATATATATATATATATATATATATATATATATATCTGTATCCATACTCCGCAAGCAACGGTATGGCGCGTGGCAGAGGATACTTCGCACCACTACTAGTCATTTCCATTACTGTTTCACTCACAAATAGAGCGAGGGAAAAATGACTGCCTATTTGTATCTGTATGAATTCTAATTTCTTGTATCTTATGTTCGTGGTCCTTACGCGAAATTTGTTGGCGGCAGTAGAACCGTTCCACAGTCAATGTCTTTCAACAGTGTTCCTCAAAAGGATCGTCGCATTTGTCCAAGGGATTCCCGTCGGAGTTCCCGAAGAATCTCCGTATCACATGTTGTTCGAACCTATCACAAATCCAGCAACCCGCCTCTGAACTGCTTCGGTATCTTCCTTTAATCAGACTTGGTACGGATCCCATAGACTTGAACTGTACTCACTATCAAGTCGCTCTGGCGTCCTACATGCTGTCTTCTATACAGATGAAACACACTTTCCCAAAATTCTCCAAATAAATGGAAGTCGACCATTCGCCTTCCCTACCAGTCCTCAAATGCTCGTTCCATTTTATGTCGCTACACATCGTCACGCGTAGATATTTAAACGACGTGACTCTATAAAGCAGGACACTGCCAATGCCGTATCTGAACATCATGGGTTTATTTTTCCTACTATCTGCACCTACTTAAATTTCTCTGTACCTGTTTATTTCTACAATACCTTTGATTGCCTGTTAATGGCCAGGAACGATTGGAGACTATACACAAAAGTTCTAAATCTAGTTCGTTAAATCTATACTTATGCAGCATGTATTAAGTTTGTGATATGGAGATAGTGAGAACAGTGGTCGCGAGTATTTGACAACAGGCGCTACGAGCATATGTCACACACCATGAGGGATCTTCAAGGAGAAGAATAGCAGATATTTCAGAGACCTGGAGGAAATTGTGGTGGGCGGAAGCATTGTGATTGAGATGAAACGTTCTTCATACCTGGGAGGAACGCCCTAGACGTACAGCTCCTTTATCTTATGAATGAACACGTTTACTCCCTGTTAAAGCTGTTTTGGTTTGAAGTGAAATGTATCCATTGTGTCCAAACTAAGCGTAGGTGTTCTACCAGTTCTATTCATGAGAATCTCCAGTTTACGATGGAAGTGGAGAAAGATAGTAGTCTTCCTTTTCTAGATGTCTGTCAGTTGGGAAGTGGATGGATCACTTAGCCATTCTGTTTACTGTAATCTCACAAATACGATCTTACATTTAGAGCTCCGTCACCATCTTTCGCAGACAATGGGCGTCCTTCGTACGATAGTGCACCAGGGACATGGGTGTGATAGAGACAACTTTGCAAAGGAGCTCTAACACCTACAGTCTGTGTTTAAAGGCAATGGATATTCCTCGCATCAATTCAGAACAGCTTAAACGAGGTGTTACAGGGATAATTCAGAATATGAAGAAGAGGAGGAGCTGTTCAAGTCCATGGAGTTCTTCCCACATGTGAGCAACATTTTATCTAAATTAGGCTGATCAGTGGAGAAACATCATGTTCATCTTCCATTCATCTACAAAAAACATGTGCTCTTCTCTGCTCCACAAAGGATGAGGTAGTTTTGCGTATTCCTGTAATCTACAGAATACTATCTCACTATTGCAAAGCCTATATTGGTCGGACCACACGCGCAGCTCATGAAATGTGCGCAATACACTTTTGCCACACTGGCCTTTCGTAACCCAATTAATCACAGCCAAGCCTTGTATCTCCACAGGACCTACTATGGCTTATTCTGGAAAGAAACTCCAGGCAATGATAAGTCGCTTCTAGGATTAGACAATTAAGGAACCTGTGGAAATACGTTCGGCAGAACATTGGTTAATCGTAATGGCGGCTTTCAACTTCATGAGACAAGAGGCACAGTGATTTTTCTTATATCTTCATAAACTCAAAATTTTGCCTCTGTAGGGCACGACCGACGACAGTTTCATTATTTTGAAAAATGAATTTTAACTCCGCAGGCCCGCATTTCGTCAGAGGGCACACACGTAATATCACCGTTGCCCTTGGGACTGCGTGCTTCAGATGCAGCAAGACAAGACAGTGCGGTCATGAAGAGATGATCTAAGTGCATACAGCACCGCACAAATTTTCGGCATAAAGCCAGCGACATGCACCAACAATCTCACATGCAGATGGCTGAAATGGTTGTCAGTCGAAATATCACTGCAAGGTGTCATCCAGTAACAACTTACAAACCTCATGAAATGCATTGTTACTGCTCACCTTATTTCTTTATGGGTCGGCGCGATCGTCCGGAGAAAAAAGCCGTTAATTATGAATGTGGCTAGCCAGAAATCAATGAATCATAGTTACTGTTGAGCTGTATTGAGGTGTAAAAAATAAAAGAAAATTCATACCTCGTTCAGAATATTGTATTCAATGACATAGGTTTCGGCAGCTCCGAAGTAGAACATCCTCCAATTTCTCTACACCGCGAAAGAAAGGTTAGGTTTCCAGCTTGTTTCGATACATAGTGCGCTTCGTAAGTTTCAGACTTTTAGAGCAAAACATTTTGTCCAAGATCCATCCACTGCGTACATTCCATCCCTAAATTGCTATATTTGAAGCTCTTAACACAGACAGCTAAGGGCGTCAGAACATATTCATTAGACTCAGAAGCTCCTCAACCACGTGTTTCTTTTTCTTGTAAATATGTGTGTGTCAAATCTGGAAAATATGTTAAGCATTCCAACACATCGTGATTCAAATCCATCACTTCCCCGTTGCCAAAGAACATTTGTGCAGGAGTATTCCCATAATGAGAGATTCTAATTAAGTTTTGTATAACGAAGCCCTCTGCTCATGTATAATTTTTCATCTGCTTAGTCAATAAGCTTTGCGCAGAGTTCACGAGTTATTAGAAAATTCCAGTTCATGCAATTCATCGAATAAAATATCTTACGCATCAGGTATCTCATAAACCTATAATCTCTCATCCTCCAGTATCATACTATATCATCTGTTTTACAATTGCTAAATGTCGTTTACGTAAATCATGTTCAAAAGACGAGCTGTCACGTTCCTATTTTTTTTTTGAACCCTCACTTAACTGCTAAAATCACCAGAAGCCTTCTGAATCTTCACCAGTTTTGAACGAATTATTACCTTTACATAATCAAAGATAGTTTGTCATGCTGTCACAGTACTATGTATTGTACATTTGAAGTGGCATACAGCACAACTAGTTCAAAAATCTGTATAAAAAAGTGTGTGACAGAACAAGTTGGCACTTGTCATTGTACAAAACAAACAAAATTTCATTGGTATCAAGGTCATTTCTACGTCTATCGTGCGCTATTATTGCCAAGACTTGCAACACTAAACACCCATTAAATAGTATGATTGCAGAGAAAAAAATAGTTTCCATTCTCGAGAGAATATGGGGAAGGAATAATTGCTAGACACACCTACAGCATGAGTATTCTGTGCCTCCTAAAATTGACACGGCAGCTGTTCTGCTTGAGATAGTTAACACTTGTTCCCCCGCCTCTTATTCCACCGCACTCCACGAGGTTCGTCGGCCTACTCACGATAAGCGAGGCCGTAAAGGTATTAAGCGCTGAATTACCGTATTGCGGCACGTGACCACCTGGCCTCAGACATCTGGGACAATGACGCGATGTAAGACCCTAAGGTTCGACAAACAACGTGGTGAACCAATATTTAACCAGTGTGGAAACATCACGAGACAATCACGCGCTCAGAAAACACGAGTTTCAGAAAAATTAAGATGACATCAGTGCGCACAAGTATGTGGCGTAGCATTTAATCGCAAACTAAACACCTCACTAGTGATTCAGCTGCATTTGGTCTCAAAACAAAATCATCTGAATCAGAGCATCCGGATAGCGGACAGTTACTGGCTGTCACGTCGTATTCAGTGTTTGCATATTACTTAAGAATATCGCTTTTGCAGAAAGGTGACAAAGAATACGAGAGTACTGTATTAATAGCCGCGAATATTTTCAAAACGAAGAATGTAAGTAATATGCATGAAGCAATGTCATATGCATACAGCCAAATCGCAATGATTCCATTCTGTCAAAGAAATGAATAATGTTACTAACTCTTTAAGAACTAAAAACTCGCAGTTTATCTCTCAAATTAGCGAAATCCTGTTCCTCACATATGTGCAGTGTAATCATTTAAGGTGCAATAAATATCATATGGTACAGTTTCCGATAGAGTATACTATGCTTCGTCAGGCTCCTGGTGTTCATTATTACCGGCCTGTCTCATTACTTATGACATCTTCGATGGCAGACCCTTCTCAGAGTAAGATACTTAGTCTTCATTTGGCTTTCAGAAGGTTACTAATTCATGACTCGGATCATACAACAGTTCAAGGGTAAAACTTTGCTCCATTATATATGTGGAACATTGTAATTTTGACGAATAAAGGTTTCCAGAAATAGCTGCGACCAGTCGCTTTTTGTGATGGTTAAATTCTTATTTCACTATGGCCGGTCTCAAGTCGCCTAGCGGCTCATTTGATGGCACACAGTGTTTTAGTGGTTGCTTGTAGCGCACACACACACACACACACACACACACACACACACACACACACACACACACCCACCAAGCGGCCACTGAAACATTGTGTACCATCAAATGGCGGGACGCTAGGTTACTTCATAACCGGTCATGGTGAAAAAAAATTGTGGCATTACAATATGTGACTAGTTGCAAGTATTTCTGAGAAGCTTTAAATAACAAAATACTGACAACTAGTATTTTTCAGTGAGTTGTGAAAATAATTTCTCCTAGAGAACCTAAAATATTAAATCTTGCTGCTACAAAGTTTCCATGCCCTCTAACTAAAAGGCCACAGTGTGTCTCGTTAACTCTGAGTTACGCATTAATAGTTTCATGGAAGTTCATAGACCTCGAATTTTGTCCAGGAAAAATTCGAATTTGCTTTCAAATGCACCACATGAAATGGATGGCTGAAAACTGTCTCCTACTTGTTTCAAAGAGAAAGCACCTCCTTAAAACAACTGATTTTTATTTTTTGCCCATTTCTTCTTGTATACGTTGCTTGCCAATGATGGACATTCCTGTGAAAAACTTTAAAATTGTTTTCATATTACTAGTAATCAAAGAATTTTGAAATTTATCGAGTGTCCACAAAGAAACGTCACTACAGATGTACCACCGTAATATCAAGTTGCAAGTACTTCAGCCCAGTGTAATTTATGTGCTATACAAATAGAAGCGTGATACGCACCAAGGATCATTATGATAGGCGTAAGGATCGAGTTTTTCGACAGTACTGAAAAGCAGATGGAGAATGAAATCAGCTGTCACCTGCCGAAGCACCAAACTACTATCGGTCTCAAGCGATTTACGTAAACTATGAGAAACTTAAAGCAGGTTGGTCGGATCGGGGATCTGAACGATGCCTGGGGTGGGGGTGGGGGGAGGGAGAGAGAGAGAGAGAGAGAGAGAGAGAGAGAGAGAGAGAGAGAGAGAGAGAGAGAGAGAGGGGGGGGGGGAGAGGGGGGGCAGACGGATGGACATTCACAAATGAGAAATACAGATGCTAATTATTTAACTTGAAACTGCAGTAATTTTTCGTAAATGTTTCCGTAACCACTGATACAGCCAAGGCGGTTATCTGGAAGTATTGTTAATTTTAGTTACGTGAGAAGTCTCAAAAAAATGTATCGAAGCTACCACGATGGGAGCAGGTCAAATTTCACGCCCTCAGATTTTCATATTATTTCTTCTATTCCAGTTTGCGCATGAAAACGTTTTGGTGCTGAAATGGCTACTGCTACTTCTTACAACTCGTTGGAAAATCTTTGTCTCTGCTCGTGAGGTGGTGATGATGACCCTGTTTTCTGTTTGCAGACATAACGGGAAGGCTGTCGGCCAAGTACCGCAAGGAAGTGGCGATCCGGACGGATGAGAGGATGAAACTGATGAACGAGATCGTGTCGGGCATGCGTGTCATCAAGATGTACGGCTGGGAGATGCCGTTCGCTAAGCTGGTCGCCCAGTCCAGGAAGTACGTATCCACAGTATGCACGCTTAAGCAAAATCTGTTCGCAGTGGTAGGTGAGCATTTGTCTTGGTCTTCCTTAACAATGGTACACCGTAACAACTCCTTTTTATTACCATTTGAAGTGGACATATACTGACATAAACGTATCAAACTTCTGGTTATAATATAATTAAGGGACATTTTAGTGAGTGGCTATTCTGAGCAGGTAATTTTTCTGCAAAACTTGAACTTACGAATTGTTTAATTACATTGTTTCTGTAGGAAAATACTCAATGAATAAGCCTACCGTTAAAATATTGACATGGAGCGTGAGCGAGTTTAGTTTTGACTTCGAAATAATCCGGCATCAAAAAGTAACTAAACCTTGTTAATGTAGGTTGAGTTACAGGTTCAAAACGAAATTACATACGCAGTTGACATAGACAGAGAGCGAGCGGAGACCTACTTCTACCATATGTGAGGAGAAATTCGAGCAGTTTCCATCGTTGTACATGTGGTCACGTACCCATTTGTTAGTTTCTAATATTTGTCTTGCATTTCGTGGTAGCTGTTCGTGAGATCTATTCGGGCTGTACATAGCAGTACGAAGAGTTTGTGTCTCTTGACAAAGCGCCTGCGTTACCCATTCATAGGCGGACCGGTGCGACAGGTTGCGTGGAGCAACATCTCCTCCACAGCCCTCCAATCGTTCGGCTGTGTGGCAACTCTGCAGGTCTACAGAGATGGGCCAGAGCGCGTGCGCCTACGTGCGAACTGTATCAGAACTGGTCACGCCGCGACCAAAGCAATGCTACTCAAGTGGGGAATTACCGATTATGACCAATGCGACCGTAGACCATTGGAACAGAGACTTGCGTACATTTTGAACGACTGGCCAAAAAGAAAATTCATGGGAACCTGTAAAGAGTTCTTAGACGTAACACCTGCAGTAATTAACTGGATGGAGTCTCTGGATATCCAATGTCATGGAAAACGGGTATCTCAACTGCCTTTATTTACTGTCGGTTCTACAGCCTGTGTTATTAGCAGTACATAGATAATACATATCCACTGAAGCGTCATAGAAACTGGTGTAGGCATGCATATTCAAATGCAGAGTTGTGTAAACAGGCAGAATACGGCGCTACAGTCGGCAGTGACTATATGACAAGTGTCTGGCGCAGTTGTTAGATGGGTTACTGCTGCTACAATGGCACGTTATCAAGATTTGATATCGAAAATTGTGTTACAGTCGGTGCACGAGCGATGGGACACATAATCTGTGATAGCGATGGAGTGGTCATTTTCCCGTACAACCATTCCACGCGTGTTCCGTGAATATCAGGAATCCTGTAAAACATCAAATCTCCGACAACGGAAAAAGATCATGCAAGAACGGAACCAACGACGACTGAAAGAATCTTTCATCGTGACAGAAGTGCAACCCTTCCACAAATTGCTGCAGATTTCAATGCAGAGTCATCAACAAGTGTCAGCGTCATCGATATGGACTTTAGGAACAGAAGACCTACTCTTGTACCCTTGATGACTGCTCGATACAAAGCTTTACTCCTCGCCTGTGCCCATCAACACCTACATTGGACTTGTGACGACGTTCCCAAAAGGTCTTATGGCCATAGACTGCAACTACATAGGTTCCATAAGGCGTAGTATTGCGGGTAAACTATACAGAAACCAACACAATCACGAGGGCAGAAAACTGGCACTTACTGTAGGATGTTGTTGCGACGTAGTTACGCTGCGTGCAGTGTGATATCTGAGAGATTGTTATGGTTACCTGTTTACGTGGACCTTTTAGGGGAGTACATTACGAAGTGGCTGCGAATAGCTTTTCAGTCCTATAGACACTTTCCGGCCACAGGGTGAGTCTTGCTGGGCCTCAAAATGGGAGTGATACACAGTACTCCTGTCAATGCACCCCTGTGCGAAGGTCCATTTTCCTTACGAAAAATGCGTTTTACTTTTGGATTCTAGGACTCATCTCACATTTTTTCCACACAGTTTCTTCAGAAGATTTGCACTTCAATTACCGTTTACTAGTTTATCCTTCGCAAGGGAACCAGTAACAAGACTGACTTCAGCACTACAGGGAATATTGGTTTACAAATTTCATTGACATTCTTCTTGTTGTGCTGCCGCGTCTCATAAAATACTTACAATTAAACACCGTACTGCAGCGGCCTTTGTCAGGCCCTATAACGACTTTAATGAAATTACAACAGTGATGCAATCTGTACTATCAGCTACATAATCACATACTGCCGTCTACACCACAAACAGATATTGTGCGTAAGCCTTGTGAAAGTGTATGACGACCTCGGAAAACGCGGTTTGCAAAATGAGATCACAAGAACACCCATTACACTTTTTAATTATTTACCTGTAGATTCGGTCATTATCGGGAGCAACAAAGTAGTAGAGTGGAGAAGAGATAAGTGACCTAGTGGCCGCACACAAATATAGAATCGATTGTGACACCATTGATCTATCCTATTGCAGCAGCACACGGCAGGGGTTCCAACCTGCTGCACGTAATTCACATTCCTCAGAACGACGTGCTTTGTCAAGGCAAAGACGCTTCCAACCAAAGCCGAAGCTGGCAAATGGCATAAGTTTCAAATCTTGAAAATTGTCGACGGCATAGTATGTGTTACGGCATAATAGCCCATAGTATGACATCGTAACGTCTGTTTTTCTCCTGAAACACTTGTTCACTTACAAAACTGTTATTTTGAAATCCATTAATGATACAGCAGAACGCACCTAAGGTCCCATCCATAAAGTTGAATCAAACAAGTACACACTATCTGGCCAAAAGTATCTGAACACTTCTATGCAATGCGGAATGTCCACTAGATGCCACGAGAGGGGGGGATCCTCACCAGTATAAAAGGAGGCTGGGAGTGTTGCCAGTAGAAAGACAGTGACAGCAAAATGAGTCGGTAACGAACGCTCTTAGACTTCGAACATGGACTAGTCATTGGATGTCATCTGAGTAAAACATGTATCGCCGATTTTTCAACTTCTTTAATGCTGCCCAAGTCAGCTGTTGGTGTGATGGTGGAGTGAAAACGCAAAGGAATAAGCACAGCTAAACGAAGACCGGTTAGACGCCATGTACTGATGGAGAGGGGCCATCGAGCATTACGGAAGGTGGTTCAAAAAAAAAAAAACGCTTGAAATCAGTCACTCTTGAGTATCAAATTGCTACCAGCAGTCCAGCTGGCTCAATGACAGCGCAAGGAGTAAGAAAGGATGCGTTGCAGTAGTATACAAGCCACACTACTATATCTCTAGTCAGTGCCTAATGACACTCGAGGTGATGTAAAGAGGGACGACACTGGACAGTGGATGACTGGAAACAAGTGTTTTGGAGCGATGAATCATGCTACATCCTGTGACAATCCGATGGAAACGTTTGGCGAATGGCTGAGAATGTTACTCGGCGGTATGTGTAGTGCCGACAGAGAAGTACAGAGATGGTGGTATTAGGGTATGGGGATGTTCTTCGTGGTGTGGCCAGGTTATTACGCTTCATAAAACGCTAATTGTAGAAGGATTTGAACAGACTGTATTTAGTACTGCGTACACTAGAGAAACAGTTCGGAGCCGATGACTGATCGCATCAACATGAAAGTGCACCCTGTCATAAGGCAACATCACTGACGCGATGGTTTGGGAAGCGTTATAATGTCCCTTAGCTCCAGACTTCAGTGTCAAAAGTAACTATCTTCTGTGGCTCAAGCTCCTGAACCGAATGTCCTGCCATTCCCCAACGGACATTCCGACACCTCGCTGAAAGTATCCCCAGCAGAGTTAAGTGGTTATAAAGGCGAAGTGTGGACACACTCCTAATTAATGTCTAGTAATGGGGGTCTGTATATTTTTGATCAGATAGTGTGCTTCTACACTTAGTTCGTCCTCAGCAAGTCTCAAGATATATGCCGTAAGCTGCATACTGTAAATATCTTATAACATACTCTCACAGGACAAAATATAAATCATGTTGTAGATAGTATAGAACTGGCACCAGTTGGTCATTGACCCACCACCAAGCAAGTAATGGCAGGGAAATGGTATGTTCCAGTGAGGTGTATGGAATCAGCGCAATAAGATGGGTCGATGTAGAGATGCGACAATGTGAGATTGGTACTACCGTGTTCTGACTTGCCCAAAACCACATCGAGAACGAATGTGCCCGATTTATTGGTTTATCAACGCGGGCTGTCCAACGTGTCGACAAGGAATGGTGTAAGATGCATATTTATGTTTTTGAGCGAACTTTGCGAAGGAAATTGCATAGTGTCAGGTAGCTCACATCGGCACAAAGGTGCGCGTGATCAGTGGACCAAACAACGCCCAAAACTGGATAATACTTGCCTGGAGGCGTGTTGATTGGTGCGACGTGCCGTGATTTTACCTGTTTTTGCAAGGCTGCGAATACACCGACTGCCCAGTGAGCCGTTTAAACCGTAAAGGGTGTTGTCCAGGTAGGAGGCGAGCTTTTGCACATGTTTTTAGTATCGTGCATTGGGGCCCACTCATTCAAGTTACCGTAATGTGATCCAATATGTTTATTTCAACATCCTCGGAGGCCAAATGTTGCCCTTTTTTCTACGTCTTCATGATTAGTATGCTGTGGATACTCCCTTTCTCCAAGGTAACTATCATTTTCACGAGGCAGTATATACGCCCTCCTTGTTTGATGAACATACAGGAATACTATCGTATGTGTACTGGCTCGCTAAATCAGCCTTTCTTAAACCTGCAGAAAATGTCTGCAACTATTCGGAATAGCGTGTAAAAAATCAGCGACTTATATCGCTGCAGTTTTTTACTCCTACGGGAGTTGATTATTCATGAATGGCTTCACCTGTAGTTGTTTTACATGAAGAAACTTGGACTCCTTTTCTCGCCGAACTGAGGCATACATCAAGGCTAGGGACTATGTTAAACGATATTAGCATGACGTTTCTTGAGCCACATCCACCGCGGACGCGCCGCACACACAAAGGCGCGGCGCAAAATGGAGCAGAGCAGCGAAGTAGTGCTCAGAATGCAAGTGTGCTCGTACACTGGCGCCCGCCAGTGAAAAAGGAAAAACCATGTGCAAATAGAGCCGCGCAGAAACGAAACAGTTCCTTGTTGTACCCCCCCCCCCCCCACCACTCCACCCCCTTCCTCCCCTCCCCTCACTTCCCTTTTAAAATATTGATTGGGAGTCCACCGGGGACCGAACCGCACAATAACCCTGAAAGAGTGGTTCGGTGTGAGGTGGCGGAGGGGTGAAGTGGACTGCGGTAGTCGTCGTGGGGTTGTGGACTACTGCGGCTGCGGCGGGGACGGAGCCTCTCCGTCGTTTCTGTGCCCCCGGTTCACATACAATACAATAAATACACGTTGAACACAATAACGTCCGATTTAAGTACGTTGCAAAATATCACGGTTGACTCACTGACTGATACGCATTATCCTCTGAATCTTTTTCGGCGGTGTGCTCGAATAACTAAGTGATTTCGACCGACATGGCAGGGAATTTCCCGAATTAAATCTGACATTCGTTTCAAATCGAGAAACCCCTGGCAAGTACATGTGTAAAGCATACAATTCAGTGCAGAGAGGCTGTGTTAGGGATTAATTTTATAGAACAAAATGTTATCCGTTATAATAATTTGAATATAATAATGTGAATGGAAAAAGTTGACGTGACACTTTCATTGCTCTCCCCCGCCCCTCCATCCCCCCTCCCAACAAGATTTGGTGATATTTTACCTGATCCCTCCCTCCCTCCCTCTTCTGAACTAACATAATTACTGTATGTCCCGTTGGTTGATGCGGGCGATGTGGACCTGGCTATGAGCGTGACTTTGTCCATTGTACTTGGTTGTCGGCCATTGTGGTAGTAGACGTGTACGTTTACGCGTCTGACAGACAGAACTGAGAAAAAAACTATATGCCTGTTATCACCGGATCGTGCGTTTTGACAGTAAATCTGCACAAAAGTGAGGTGATGCTAGTTTTTTCAGTATGTTTTCGTAAAACGTAAGTTGTATACTCCTAAATATCAAGCTTGCTTTAATGAAGATGGTAAACAGCAGTTGTGTGTTGCCAGGTCAGAGATCTCGCGAGTATCCCGGACGTCATACCTGCGCAACCTGGTTCTGGCCCTGGAGTTCCTGGTTGACCGCACGGCGCTCTTCACCACGCTGCTCGCCTACTGGCTGGCCGGCGGCGTGTCCACTGCTGCAGAGGTAAACAGCCATAGCTGGCCGCAGTGTCGCTGTCAGCTAACTAATAGTGTGGTTCATCAACATAACATCCTGTTTTCTTTATTGCAGGTGTTTGCGATGTCGCAGTTCTTCTACGGACTGAATCTGATTCTCGGAATAGTCGTCCCCATCGCGGTGAATTTTGTGGGAGAAACCCGGGTCTCTGTCAATAGAATACAGGTTGGTTCTAAATATTTAGTTTTGACTTTTTTTTAGATAAGCGTTTACGGGCGTTTGCTTCTCGTTTGAGCTAGTGGAACGGTCGTGGACACAGATATACAGCAATATTTGGCTTGTTAGTGAATGAATTAGATTGAAGCCTTGATGTTTTTAGGTTGAGGACTAAAATGACTACTACACATTCAGTACCATATTTCGGTATGCTGTCTGGTAGATTTCTTCAGCTACTCAGAACACTTGTTTTATGTGTACTCAGTCCGAAAGTTTGGTTGTTGATTACGTGGTGAGCACAGCAAAGAAAGACTCGTTCGTTCTGTCTATTGCAAGATCATTAGAGAGGGAGCGCTGTTTGAGAGTGGAAAAGGGTGTGGAAGAAATCATCCCGACGTTTTCTTTAACAACAAAGGTAAACCACGGAATACCTAAATTTGTCCGGCCGGACTGGGATTTGAACAGACTGAATCCCGGATATGAGTCAGTGTCTTAATGCTTCGCCAGTTCCCTCAGCGGCTCACATTAGGTCACTCCTGGCATCGTCTGAAGTCCTGTCAATCGCTGATATATTTTGTGCGAAACTGAATCTTAAAGATAAGAGAGACTTTCACCCAGTGACAAGTAGTAAACATCACACTACAAAGTTTTGCAGAGTTACAGCAGTTAGAGTATTGTATTCTTGTGCTTTCTAAGTGGACGTTGTGGAAGAACATAATTATTTCTGGTGTTTGTTTGTAACCAAAATCTCTGTGACGCAACCTTACAATTCGTCAGACAGACGTTGACAGTGCTTCGGAAGGTAACTTTTCACTGCCGTTTTCCTTACTACTTCAGTTCATTTGCAGACCGGAAAGAGCTGACAGCGATAGAATGCTATAGCAGTGTCTCCTTCCTATAAAGCTTCAGAATTTAGTCGCCTGCAGTTAGCGACAGACTAAGCGCCATTTCAACACTAACGCGAATTGATTGGTGTCTTGCACAGTGTAAAATATTTGTTGTCGGGAGAGACTGGGACATTAGTAGTTCCATTTTTCGAAGTCTCTACATTGATTTGCTATACGTATGTTTTCCAGACGCCAACATCTGGTAGCCGCCTTTTTTGACTTGCGTAAAGATTGCGACACGACCTGGCGACATATCCTTGCCACATTGTATGAGTGGGATCTTCGGGACCCGCTCCCGATTTTTATCCAAAACTTCCTGCCGCTCCGTACTTTCAGTGTCAAAGTCGGTGCCTCCCATAGTTCCTCCCGTATCCGGGAGACTGGAGTTCCGCATGACACCGTATTGAGTGTCTATTTTTAGTGGCTATTAACGGTCTTGCAGCAGCTGTAGGGCCGTCCGTCTCACCTCTGTATGCGGATGGCTTCTACATTTGGTACTGCTACTGCAGCACTGGTGTTGCTGAGTGGCGCCAACAGGCAGCCATTCACAAGGCGCAGTCATGGGCTCTAGCCCACGGCTTCCAGTTTTCAGCCGCAGAGTCGTGTGTCATGCACTTCTGTCGGCGTCGCACCGTTCATCCAGAACCAGAACTTTACCTTAATGACGATCCACTAACTGTAGTGGAGACATATCGATTCTTAGGACTGGTTTTCGACGCCCGATTGATTTGGTTACCTCACCTTAGTCAGCTTAAGCGGAAGTGCTGGCAGCACCTAAATGCCCTCCGCTGCCTGAGCAACACCAACTGGGGTGCAGATCGCTCTACGCTGCTGCAGCTCTACGGATCCCTTGTTAAATCACGCCTTGACTATGGGAGTCTGGTTATGGTTCGGCGGCGCCCTCTGCTTTGCGTTTACTCTACCCAGTGCACCACTGTGGCGTTGGCTCAGCGACGAGAGCTTTTAGAAAGAGTCCGGTAACGAGTGTCCCGGTGGAGGCCGGAGTCCCTCCATTGAAGGTTAGGCATGCAAAACTGCTCGCCAGTTACTTTACACACATTTGTCGTTCTCCTGCGCATCCGAATTACCGTCTCATTTTGCTAGGGCTTAGGATCGCGGTTCGCGTCCGGTCCCTTCCGTCTGAACTGCAGTACTTCTCGTTACCACCTCTCCATGAGGTCCGTTCGCATACACCTACATGGTGTACACCTAGGCCGCAGATTCTTCTGGACCTTTCACATGGCCCTAAAGACTCAGTTAACCCTGAAGCTCTCCGCTATCACTTCCTCTCGATTCTCGACATGTACCGGGGCCGACGGCTCGATGGCTGATGGTCACGTAGGCTTTGAGTATGTTCGTGGAGGACATATTGAACAGCACTCCTTGCCAGACGGGTGCAGTGTTTTCACTGCAGAGCTGGCGGCCATATCTCGTGCTCTTGAGAACATCCGTTCATGCCCTGTGGTTTCTTCTGTGTATTGACTCCTTGAGTAGCCTACAAGCTATCGACCAGTGCTACTCTCGCCATCCTTTGGTAGCGGCCATCTACGAGACTGTCTATGCCCTGGAACGGCCCCGTCATTCAGTGGTGTTTGTGTGGACCCCAGGACACGTCGAAATCCCGTGCAAGAAATTGCTGACAGGCTGACCAAACAGTCTACGCGGAAACCTCTTCTGGAGAGGGGCATCTCCGAAACTGACATGAGTTCTGTCTTACGCCTTAGGGTTTCTTCGGTTTGGGTGACGGAATTGCATAACAGTACGCACAACAAACTGCGTGTCATTAAGGAGATTACGAATGTGTGGAAGTCTTCCATGCGGTCCTCTCGTAGGGAATCAGTTGTCATCTTCCAGCTCCGCATTGTCCATACCTGGCTAACGTATGGTTACCTCCTCCGTCCCGCGGACTCACCTCGGTGTCGCTGTGGCTCACGAATGACGGTCGTCCACCTCTTGCTGGACTGCCCATTTTCAGCCGCTCTGTGCTGGACTTTTAACTTTCCCAGCACCCTACGATCGGTGTTAGGCGACAATACCTCAACAGCAGCTTTACTTTTACGTTTTATTCGTGAGGGTGGGTTTTATCATGTGATCGAAGGTTTAGCGCATGTCCTTTGTCCCTCTGAGTCCTCCACCCTAGTTATTTCAGGGTGGAGGTTATAATGTGTTGCATAGTGACTGGCTTCTCCATTTCATTCTCATGGCCAGCCAGCCGTGGTAATCTGCTCTCTTGTTTTGATTAAAGTTTCTTGCGTCTCTATGTGGTTTTCTTGCAATTTTGTCCATTTTAGTGTGTGTTGCCCTTCTGTTATTCTTGTGGTTTTCTCCTTTCTTCCAGCTGTGTTTTGTATGTCTGGATTATTTTACTCCCACCCTTGTGGAATTATTTTCATCGGAACGAGGGACCGATGACCTAGCAGTTTGGTGCCTCCCCCCTTCCCCCCCCCCCCCTCTTTTAAACAAACCTACTATAGAGGATGACCAGACGTCAACTTCCATAAATAAACGTGGCCATGCCATTGGAAGGTATGAAATACTTATAGTTAAACTACCGTTAATGGTTGTTTTATCCAATCGTCCATCGGATTATTTGACTAGCATGCTTAGATTCATTCTCCAGTTAATTGCCTCCCGAAAAAACTCACTATCTCCGCTGTACTGACTAGGAAAATACTCACAGCACTCACTCAACAGAAATACTGAAGTGGCAGTGCGTGTTACACGTTGTAGACCCAGAAGAGTCATCAGGCATGGCAAGAAACTGCTGGAAGCAACGTGCAAACTGAATCCAGACACTGTGAACTGTCTCAGCTGACCTACGTTTGACTTAGCTTGTGACACCTTTCAAGTGAGCGGGATGAACCAGTGCGGTATTGAATTCGTCTGCAATACTAACAGTCGGTACGGTACACTGACCAGTCAGTCGAGCATGTTTCTGTTCAGGGGCTATTGAATGGCTGTAGGCTCTTGGACGTCAGGGACGGATTAACCTAAATCTCCACCCTCCAAACCCCAAGTAAAGCCCATGGCAGAAGGTACGTGCTATTGTACCAGTTACTAGAATTTTTTCCCAGTTCCGTTCACGTATGGAGCGCGGGGAGACAGCTCAAACGCCTCCGTGTGTGCTGTAATTAGCCTAATATTGTCCTCACAATCCCCACGGGAGCGATACATATGGAGTTGTATCTTAGGCTAGCAAAACTTAACAATTTTCAGCGAATCATTAGCGGGGAAACCTCATCAGTTCTCAGTAGCTGCATAGATAAGTATTTCTCATGCGGAGCCTCTGGCATTTCAATGGATGTGATTGACGTAGACGAATGGGACACAACGTTATGATAGTTCTTCCTTGCGTGTTAATGATCAATGTCTTATTGTCTGTGCTTTGTAGAAAATTGACCAAGGCTAAGGGTCCATCATCTGCTATTGCAGCAGCGTACCCGTAGTGTGTAGCTACGCCAGCTATAATTGGTCCTTGGTAAAGCACTCTGATTTCCAACGCTATGTTGCTGTTGTGCAGACGGATCGGAACAGTTAGTGGCTGAAACTGATGATAGGCCTTAAGTTCGTGGATAATTTCAGAAACGACGTTTGACCTTACATTCCTTTGATACACATTAAAACATTATTTCATCGAATATACTACCACAAATGTTTCTGTGTATGCTTAACAGGAGACTGTATAGTACCACGCCAAGTGTTACATAGATCCGTTGCTATCGTCTAACGATCATGCAGTTCAGGAGCGTGTCATGTTAGAACGGAATCTCCATGAGGCGAATCAAAGTGCAGTTCCCTGCTTGTTGACTTCACTGCGTAATAACTCGGACCATCTTAGAGGCGATCAGTTGAAGAGTGACACGATATGACTACAGCTGAAGCTGGACGATAGTCCAGAGCTACTACTTACGTTACCAACTATGGTCACAGTATCTTCAACAGGGAGGCACACAATTTATTGGAAATTCATGTCGATGAGAGTACTGACAAATATTCAACGGTAGCGATGCCTTGTCAGTCCCTTGTTAAAATTGCACCAGAAAGTGCCCCCAATGCAGTCCGAAGAGTATTGCAACTAGGGAGATCGTAATACCGTAACAGTTGACGCTGTAGGTTTTAAAAGTCAATCACAATGGGATAGTCCAAACGTTCCGTATACTGTCAAAGTTGTGGATCGTGGACTTGGAATAAATGGTGGAGCAACTTCATGAACGTGTGCAGTTCCTGTAATTAGAGATCATTCTGAACGACTCACTTCTCCTGTTGCGTACCAGCTTAAGTCTCGTGCTAGAGTTCAAATTTGAAACATTGCTTGAAATGCTGCACCACAGGCTGTGACACGCAATCTGCAAATAGCAAATGGAAACAAACAGTAGTTAATTCAGGGGCATACCTACTGCTTAAGGGATTTATTTACTTGGAACGTTTCAGAATTCGAAATTTCGGTGCTTTCGCCGTGTTTTGTAAATTAATATTGTTCACTAATACATAGAGATAATTCAACACAGACAGCAATGTAATATCGGTAGACTCCGTGTTATCTTCTTTCAATAAACAATTTCTGGTTAGAAAATATTTATTATGAAATATTTCCGTGCACCCAAGAGCCTTTGGTGATAGTATTTTTTTCTTTTTAATTCAATATTAATTCAACAAATTCCAACCAAATGTCAGGACGGACTTATTAGTAAGTGAATCTCTGAACTTCATTCCTTTCGGTTAACGCTCGTTTCACACTGCTTTCGGCAAACATGACGTCATTTTCAAGTCATGCAATACCGATGACCACATGATCGGCTATCGACATGGGCGTTCGATATGGGCCTCTCAACACTTCATGCGCGGACACTGGAGATTTACAAAATCACGACACTCTTTGAATGACTTATTATAATTATTGCCGTAATAAAATTTAATACAAAGATTTATCGACAGTTAATGCCTACGTATAAAAGTTCTCTCTCAGGGGTGAGTTTTATCGTCAATAATTTACAAATTAAGCATGAAACACGCTTGTTTTATGATTGCCAGTATCCCATTTAAAGGTAACGGAGAATTGAAAATCACAAACACGTTACCATTATCATTAAACTTAACAACGTAACAGAGATATTAGCCTTCAAGAGAGAATATGATAACCAAGATTGGAAACAAACTATTACATGATTAAGTGCCACCATAAGGGATAACGTCATGGTTACTGTGGTCAAAATCTGTGGGTTTGCATCCTGCCACGTGAAAATATTTTTTATCCTCATGTTTGTTTTGTTAGCATGTTCTGTGGCATTTCTCACAAATATAATAAAAGTATGTTCTGCAATATTCGATGTTACCTTCGTTTTTTCTGGTTTGAGAACCAAGGCTAAAAATACATATTTAGCTATTTCGGAGTGAGTGGTCAGGCAGGAACCTATTAGGAGAGCTTAAATTGCTGCGAGTGAATCGAGGAGCAAAAACTTTCATATTCTTCAGTGTCACAAAGTCGATAGCCGACAACGCGGTCGTCGATATTGCACGTGACTTCAAAATGAAGACACGATTGCGGAAAGTGCTGTGAAACGAGCGTTACCCGAAAGGAGAACAAAGCTCAGAGATTCTATTACTCAGTACTAAGTCGTTTATGTAAGAAATCGGCGTTAGTGAACTAGTGTGAGTCAATATGTGCCCAAGTACAACGATTTTAAATAAAAAAATGGAAACAAAAACTCTGAATGCCTCCTCTACTTTGGGCTCTAAGGTTGTACAGTTCAAACAAAATTACACCTCTCCATGTGTTGGGAGATCGCGTCCCACTATCGTTTCCTGACTTAGTGGTCACTCACCACCTCAAAGCAGAAAGTAATAATACTGTGACGTGCTTGGACAAATGTTTCCAATAGATTACTATGTACCGTTGTGGGAGAAATCCCCCACCAAAGAACGTATATATTTGTTGGAAACTGAGCATTAAAGTCGCAGACTTTCAGAATATCCGAAACGCAACTACTCTGGTCCTGTCAATTACAGAAACGTAGCGTAACCTACAGTCTGTCACATTAAAATGCATGCTTCTTGGAATAATTATTTTGATCTATCTGCCCACCATAAATTGTTGCTGTAACCCTTTTCTCATCGGTTCCTATCTTATGTAGTATACAATTTCGACAGAAAGAATTAAATGTATCTTCTAATGTAGATTGGAAAACAGAGAAAAAGGGAAATTCTTCACGTTTGGGGGTTCGAAAAGCTTATCTGTAGATACTCATCAAAATCAAGAAAAGTATATCTCTCAATATAGAAATTTTGTGTGCATGTAGCTCTGATCATTCGTGCACCATTTCAGTGAGTTCTTAGATATTCGTTAATGCAATTGTACTGGTGAAAGAAACTAAATGACAGTGCACTATGTCATTTAAAATGGGAGACGGTGGGAGGACGATTGACTGAAGCAAATGTATCAGAGCCAGCAAGTGTCACATGACTGAGAGGATGAGTTTCAAAACTGTTGATGCCTAACGTGACTAGTCAACTCGTGAAAGGGGAACAATAATGGATGAAAAAAATGTACATCGACTGAGATGGCTAACGTTGAAGTGGCGGTCAGAAAGTACAACTGCACTAACAATAGGTGACATCAGAACTTACTGACGTTCTAAGTTCCGTATTCTGGCTTTGATCAGACTAATTCGATAAATACGCGAATAGATTTTGTCACTGTCAGTCACTGGACTATATCATAATCAAGCGTTTCTCGTCTATTTTACACTTTCTAATGCATACTTATACCTCTCTTTTTATTTTCGAAATTAAGTACTATATTTCTTGATGAATAGTCCCCGAAAATATCTTTCAAGGAGTCGAAGTACAGAACGGCGAACGTTTTTTCCGTGTTTAGACATCTCCCAAACAAATTATTTCTTTTTATCCATTGTTTCACTGCTACTCTTACAAGAAACGCTAACCTAAAATTTGGAATATGGTAAATGGACCGATGACGAATAGAAATGAGTTCCGTCCAATTACGATTGACGCCTCAATATCTGCACATAAAAAAACCTTAGCAGAACATTCTATAACATAGCACAAACTACAAATCTGTGAAACATCTGTATAAGCTTTTATAATGCGATATCGTAGTAAATAAGAACTGAACGTAAATGTCATCAATCCGAAAGTTTGTTAGGGCACCACTGTGCTTTACTAGGCCGGTTCTATTGGAGGTGGTTCTAGGCGCTTCAGTCTGGAACCGCGCGACCTCTACGGTCGCAGGTCCGAATCCTGCCTCCTGCTTGGATGTGTGTAATGTCCTTAGGTTTAAGTAGTTCTAAATGCTAGGGGACTGAATACCTCAGATGTTAAGTCCCATAGTGCTCAGAGCCAATTGAACCGTGTTGGTAATCTTACTTCTGTGCGGCGGTTGAACTGATTTCCCCAGCCACTTGTATGGGAACATACCGTTGAATATGGAATGCGGCTCCCAGTGCGGTTTGACATGTTTCACTTTCGTGGGTATTGCTAGAAGTGAATGTAGTCGTCACAGATAAAAATCCTAGGACTTACCGAGGATTGATCCCTAGGTCTTTGCATCCTTAGCCTGACAATCACTAAGCCGCCAAGCCACACCGTTAAACAATGAATAGTTAACTGTAATGGAGAAACGGATAGGTGACCTCCAGGAGGAGCAGTTCGGATTCCAGAAAAATGAACAAGCGAGGCAATACTGACCCTTCGACTTCTTCTAGAAGATAGGTTTGCCTTCGCTTAACCTATGTCTATAGCATTTGTAGACTTGCAGAAAGCTGTTGACAATTTTGGCTAGAATACTCTCTCTGAAATTCTGAAGGTAGCATGGGTAAAATACAAGGAGCGAAAGACTATTTACAACTTGTACGATGGTCAGACGACAGGTACACTCGGCTTTGCGCATGAATGGGAAGTACTGATTGAGAAAGGCGTGAGACAGGGCTGTAGCCTATCCCGATGTTATTCAATCTGTACTTAGAGCAAGCAGTAAGGGAAACTAGAAAAACCTTTGACAAGGAATTAAAATTAAGGGAGAAGAATTAAAAACTTCGACAGAATTTGTGTCACTGGCAAGCCTGACAGACAGCAAGGACTGGGAAGAGCAGTTGAACGGAGTGGACAGTATCTTGAAAGGAAGAAATAATAAAAAAAACAAAACGAATATATAAAGTCGGGCGATGCTGAGGAATTAGATTAGCAACTGAGACACTTAAAGTAGATGAGTTTTGCTATTTGGGCAGCAAAATAACAGACGTCCTAAACAGAGATGATATAAAATGTAGACTAGCATTTGCAAAAAAGCGCTGCTGAAGAAAAGATGTGTTCTCATCGAATATTGATTTGAGTGCTACGAAGTCTTTTCTGAAAGAATTTCTATGAAGTGCAACCATGAATGAAAGTGAAACATGGACAATAAACAGTTTAGACAATATGAGAATAGAAGCTTTTGAAATGTGGTGCTAAAGAGGAATGCTGAAAATGAAGTGTAACTAGTATGGAGATACCGAATAGAATTAAGGAGAAAAGAAATTGTCGCACAAAGTGACTAGAAGAGGAGATCGGTTGATAAGATACATTCCAAAACATTAAGGGATAGGCCTAACCATTTAGTATTGGAGGAAAGCGTGGAGTAAACATTCTAGAGGGAGGGGCAGCTCATTATAGTAATCAGATTATGAAGGATGAAAGTTTCAGTAGTTATTCGAAGGTAGAGGCTTGCAAGGGGTAGAGTAGCATGGAGAGCTGCATGTAATCAATTTTTGGATTGAAGACCATAACATCATCATTCTAAAGTACATACCGATGAGCGTGAGTCACTGACAACGGAAGCTGTTCTGAGAATTTTCCCATTAAAATGTAATCAAAGAACATTAACAGTTCGTAAGCCAGTCTTACTGCAAAATGATTCTTACTGAATGCTCCAGTTTGTTCTGTACATATTTACTTACGAAAACGCGACAAGTGTTGCAACGACCAATGTAATAGTCGTGAGAAATCATTTAGTATGAAACGAAAAATGCCTCTGTATTAGTAGTACAGTCATTCACACACGCAGATCGCCAAAGCAGATAGCGGCGATTGCTGTTAAAGAATGCCGCTCGGGTCGTGAACCTAATTAGCGGACTTGTTACGCGGAATTCTGACACACAGCCATGCGCCATGGGAATGACTCTGTGAATTACTTCAGCCGTCACCGAGGTGCTGCCACCAGCAAGTTAACGGAATGAAACTGGAAGAATAAGATGATGAACTTTGAAGAAAGAATACTGGTATTAGAAATTCAGGGGATGAAAGGTATGGAACATCAAAATTGATTCAAACACTGTGAGGAATGTTCTGTCTAATAAGTTCAGCAACTTAACATTCTAGTAAAACCGATACAGGTTTAATCTGCCAAGCTGCCATGTTGTTTGGACTACGCTACAGAAGTTACACGGAGCTTACAGTTTACCGTAGACTGCAAATCAGTGTTTTTTTTTACATTAACAAACTTGGTCAGAAGTCAACGAAAGGATAAGTAACAGACAAATTTTACTTCAGTTAATCAGTTATTTCTCTAATGTCGTAGAAGAGAATACTGTGTGTCCATGAAATATTCGAATCTATTTTTCTTGAACCAGCAAACAGCAGTTCTCTTCCTCATCAACTGGTCGAATGATCATATCCCCCTAGTAACAAATAGACAATAGTAGGTGTTACGGCGAAGGCACCTAACAGACGAATATTACGCTGCATATGTCTTCCAAAAACAAATAGTTGGATTTTTTGGCGATAGTTTCAATTACGTTCTTTTGCACCAGAGTTAGGTCTGTATCACCGTTGTGGCCACATTCATAACTTGTGTTCTTGAGTTGGTGTATACTAATATGTACTCCTTGTAAGCAACTGCCTCAGGGAAACGCTGCTGCTTTGAGCAGGTCGATCAGCAGTTGATCCTTGTTGATGTCCCTCTGTTTCACAAACGGCCCTTTTTGGACAACATGTGGTTATAAACTTAATGACCTCCTCCCTTAGTGGGAATTAGTGAAGTTCGGTGGCAGGAGGAACAAGACTTCTGGTCAGGTGACTACAGGGTTATAAGCACAAGATCAAATAGGGGTAATGCAGGAGTAGGTTTAATAATGAATAGGAAAATAGGAATGCGGGTAAGCTACTACAAACAACATAGTGAACGCATTATTGTGGCCAAGATAGATACGAAGCCCACACCTACTACAGTAGTATAAGTTTATATGCCAACTAGCTCTGCAGATGACGAGAAAATTGAAGAAATGTATGATCAAATAAAAGAAATTATTCAGACAATGAAGGGTGACGAAAATTTAATAGTCATGGGTGACTGGAATTCGGTAGTAGGAAAAGGGAGAGAAGGAAACATAGTAGGTGAATATGGACTGGGGCAAAGAAATGAGAGGAAGCCGCCTGGTAGAATTTTGCACAGAGCACAATTTAATCATAGCTAACACTTCGTTTCAGAATCATGAAAGGAGGTTGTATACATGGAAGAACCCTGGAAATACTAAAAGGTATCAGATAGATTATATAATGGTAAGACAGAGATTTAGGAATCAGGTTTTAAATTGTAGGACATTTCCAGGGGCAGATGTGGACTCTGACCACAATCTATTGGTTATGACTTGTAGATTAAAACTGAAGAAACTGCGAAAAGGTGGTAATTTAAGGAGATGGGACCTGGATAAACTAAAAGAACCAGAGGTTGTACGGAGTTTCAAGGAGAGCATAAGGGAGCAATTGACAGGAATGGGGGAAAGAAATACAATAGAAGAAGAATGGGTAGCTTTGAGGGATGAAGTAGTGAAGGCAGCAGAGGATCAAGTAGGTAAAAAGACAAGGGCTAGTAGAAATCCTTGGGTAACAGAAGTAGTATTGAACTTAATTGATGAAAGGAGAAAATAAAAAAAAGCAGGATATGAAGCAGGCAAAAAGGAATACAAACGTCGCAAAAATGACATCGACAGGAAGTGCAAAATGGCTAAGCAGGGATGGCTAGAGGACAAATGTAAGGATGTAGAGGCTTATCTCACTAGGGGTAAGATAGATACTTCTTACAGGAAAATTAAAGAGACCGTTGGAGAAAAGAGAACAACTTGTATGAATATCAAGAGCTCAGATGGGAATCCACTTCTAACCAAAGAAGGGAAAGCAGAAAGATGGAAGGAGTATATAGAGGGTCTATACAACGGCGATGGACTTGAGGACAATATTATGGAAATGGGAGATACGATACTGCGTAAAGAGTTCGACAGAGCAGTGAAAGACCTGAGTCGAAACAAGGCCCCCGGAGTAGACAACATTCCATTGGAACTACTGACGGCCTTGGGAGAGCCAGTCCTGACAAAACTCTTACCATCTGGTGAGCAGGATGTATGAGACAGGCGAAATACCCTCAGACTTCAAGAAGAATATAATAATTCCATCCCAAAGAAAGCAGGTGATGACAGATGTGAAAATTACCGAACTATCAGTTGCAAAATTCTAACGCGAATTCTTTACAGACGAATGGAAAAACTAGTAGAAGCCGACCTCGGGGAAGATCAGTTTGGATTCCGTAGAAATATTGGAACACGTGAGGCAATACTGGCCCTACGACTTATCTTAGAAGCTAGATTAACGAAGGGCAAACCTACGTTTCTACCATTTGTAGACTTAGAGAAAGATTTTGACAGCGTTAGCGGGAATACTCTTTCAAATTCTGAAGGTGGCAGGGGTAAAATACAGGGAGCGAAAGGCTATTTACAATTTGTACAGAAACCAGATGGCAGTTGTAAGAGTCGAGGGACATGAAAGGGAAGCAGTGGTTGGGAAGGGAGTGAGACAGAGCTGTAGTCTATCCCCGATGTTATTCAATCTGTATATTGAGCAAGCAGTGAAGGAAACAAAAGAAAAAATCGGAGTAGGTATTAAAGTTCATGGAGAAGAAATAAAAACTTTGAGGTTCGCCGATGACATCGTAATTCTGTCAGAGACAGCAAAGGACTTGGAAGAGCAGTTGAACGGAATGGATAGGGTCTTGAAAGGAGGATATAAGATGAACATCAACAAAAGCAAAACGAGGATAATGGAATGTAGTCGAATTAAGTCGAGTGATGCTGAGGGAATTCGATTAGGAAATGAGATACTTAAAGTAGTAAAGGAGTTTTGCTATTTGGGGAGCAAAATAACTGATGATGGTCGAAGTAGAGAGGATATAAAATGTAGACTGGCAATGGCAAGGAAAGCGTTTCTGAAGAAGAGAAATTTGTTAACATCGAGTATAGATTTGTCAGGAAGTCATTTCTGAAAGTATTTGTATGGAGTGTAGCCATGTATGGAAGTGAATCATGGACGATAAATAGTTTGGATAAGAAGAGAATAGAAGGTTTTGAAATGTGGTGCTGCAGAAGAATGCTGAAGATTAGATGGGTAGATCGCATAACTAATGAGGAGGTATTGAATCGGATTGGGGAGAAGAGAAGTTTGTGGCACAACTTGACCATAAGAAGGGATCGGTTGGTAGGACATGTTCTGAGGCATCAAGGGATCAGCAATTTAGTATGGGGGCAGCGTGGAGGGTAAAAATCGTAGCGGGAAACCAAGAGATGACTACACTAAGCAGATTCAGAAGGATGTAGGTTGCAGTAGGTACTGGGAGGTGAAGCTTGCACAGGATAGAGTAGCATGGAGAGCTGCATCAAACCAGTTTCAGGACTGAAAACAACAACAACAACAACAACGACCGCCTCCCTAGAGATGATAGTGTGACTACTAACTCAACGATAATCTTTGAGACCTGTATAGTGATGCTGGACACACCATTTCCCATAATGAAGAGATCACAATGGTCAGTGTCACGACAAAAGCCAGCGACATCTACAGAACAATGAGCTACAGAGCCTACAACTACTTCAGCAGTCACTGAGAAGTTAGTTTGTATCGTAAATTTCTGTTAGTGTTTCTGTCACGTCAGTTCATAGATGGGACCGTGCACTGTGCATTCAACGAGGATGAAGAATCATGAATGAACTGAAAGGCTCTCGACAAAATACTGGTACTCGAGTTGGCAGGATGCTCTTTGTGCAGTCGCTTGGAGAGACATACGGGTGTCATCACAGGGAAGTAATGGGAAGAGAGAAATTGGGCGAATGAAGGCTCTCGAAACGTCGACCCACCATTTTGGATCGAGGTATGACGCTTCACATCTTCGTTTGTGGCAGAGGATTGCGTTTAACACCCAGAAATCCAGGGATATAACATTTCAGAGGTGATGTTGGATATACTTAATCTTCGTCAACAATAATGCAAGTCGTCATCGATTTACACGTAGGTGACACCGTTCACTGCATAATCTAGCCAGTAAAGTGTCCAGTATTATGTCTGAAATGCACTAGGTTCATAAATATTGGGCACTTGACTGTAATTCTCACTGTTCGTTAGATATGAAGCACGTTTATTTTAATGTAATAAGTGTTATAATATTTACTGAACATAGTGTCCTTCGACATCTACAACTTTCTCACACTTTACGGGTAACAATTTCGTGATGAAATTGTTTTTAGTTTTTTTTTAGGTCATAAACTCATGGAGCCAGTTTTCGAGAACGTTATGTGTTGTTCAGAATGGCCATGGTGCATAGACTGAAACAAATTGTAATCAGGAGGGGGTGATATCTATTTACCTGGTGGGTTGTGTGTGACGTCTCCTCGGAGTCCCTTCAAGGTTTCCTTCACTCGATTTGCAACATGAGGCTTGGAAATGTCGTGAAGCAGAAAGACTTCGTCATGGCTGAGCATATTGCAGCCATTTGTTATTTAGTGCGCAGTTCAAATTAAGTAATTTTGCTACGTAGCGTTCAGCATTCACCGTTTGGCTCGGCACATCACACCGACCAGAACACATTTTGCCACCCACCTCAAAATCGTCACTGAATCGTCGAAACCAATCTCTGTACGTTATGTCCGATAGAACAGCTTTTTCACACGGTCGCACTAGCGAACGGCGACTTTCTGCAGCAGGTTTCTTAAGATGGAAGCAGGAGAGTAACGCTTCCCGCAAATACTACTTTGTAGGTACAAATTATTCCACTCGAAAGTCACACACTGATGTGAAAGTATGTCTGTACCCTTTATTAGGTATCGTGTCGCTGTCAGCCATGCTGCACTAGTGAAACTGCCGGCCGGTGTGGCCGTGCGGTTCTGAGCGCTTCAGTCTGGAGCACCGTGACCGCTACGGTCGCAGGTTCGAATCCTGCCTCGTTCATGGATGTGTGTGATGTCCTTAGGTTAGTTAGGTTTAAGTAGTTCTAAGTTCTAGAGGACTGATGACCACAGATGTTAAGTCCCACAGTGCTCAGAGCCATTTGAACCATTTGAACTAGTGAAATTACAGTCCTCCGTTCAAGAGCGAGAATTAATTCGAACTGTCAGTAGCATCAACTCGGCCAACACATTGCTGTCAACAAACTTCAATAAAAGCCTTTTTCATGAATTGAATATAATGTTCTTAAATATGGAGAAGCTTCGCATAGACACCATCTGCTTTAACTACCAACATTCGTCGGCGCTTGAGCGCTAGTGGCTTCTGCACGGCCAACAAAATTACAACACTAGAAAGAACAGTACCTCCAGCATTAAATAAAATGTTCCTGTATACTACAGAAGGAAGAAAAATGACCGAATTTGGAGGTATACAGTTTGCAAAGATCAATACCCATATACCACATAAAAGCAGTAATGGCTCTAACCTAACTCTACATCAAATCTAATTGAAACTGGAGAACAAATACGGGTACGTCATTCCATACTGATTGAAGTCTATGTTCGAGTTCATCACTGCTAGTGGCTGACATCTGGCAGCTTGCCAGACGTTTTCAACGTGTGAGAATCCGGAGAATGTGTAGGTCATGGTAACATCTGCATCGAAGTATGGCAGGGGAAGACAGGAAACGTACGGTGTTGCCTTATCTCTTTGAGAAAGCTCAAAATTGGTCACAGATACTGGTACTGACATGTCTGCAATGTGCCTGATGGCCACCCGTACCATCACACTAAATGCTGGATTCTTCGACAGTGAGGATTGCAACATTACTTCTGCTCAGGACCTCCACACAGGTGTACGTCCATCGTGGCACTGTACATAGAATCGGGACTCGGCTGAAAAGATTATGCAGTGCCAATCATGTACTCAGTGTTATCGCTGGATGCACCACTGTCGGGATGTATCTCTCTGGTGACGCATCGACGGAGCTAATACAGTCATCTTGCTAAACAGACTGCAGTGCTCCGTACTTCTTCGCACTGTTGGTGTAGACAGTAGCCTTGCTGCAAACAACCCAGTTCCTTGACCCCAGGAACGTGACGAGGCCGTATGGTCCACATAATGATAAAATATAGTGTCTGCAGATCACGATCCTACTGATAACGAATTCCAACATGGGCTAATGTACGTTTCTCCTTAAATGCAGAATGTTAGTGACGTTACACATACCTACTCTAAGCAGCTGTGCTAAGTGCTAATCATTTGCATTTGCGCGCACGCGCGCGTGGGATCATGGAGATAGAGAGGGCACTTTAATTTGGCATTTGTTGCATACCGCCTAGATGGTGTTAAAATTTCAATGATCCACTGTGTATTTAGAGTAGTGTTCTACTATGGATGGGATTTTAAGTATTTAACTTCGTTTGAAATTTGTACCTTGGGTTTTAGAACTGTAGTTACATCTTCTTCAAGAAAAAAAATAGACTGGCTGAGTGAGATTAAGTCATGTGAACACAAAATAAGCAGTCTCGCATATGCGTATGACTCAGTTGTGATAGCAGATTCGATTGAAAGTTTGCAAAATAATATTTCAGAGCTAGATCAGAAATGTAAGGACTATGGTATGAAGATTAGCATCTCCAAAACGAAAGTAACGTCAGTGGGAAAGAGATATAAACGGACTGAGTGCCAAATAGGAGGAACAAAGTTAGAACGGGTGGACAGTTTCAAGTACTTGGGATGCATATTCTCAAAGGATGGCAACATAGTGAAAGAACTGGAAGCGAGGTGTAGCAAAGCTAATGCAGTGAGCACTCAGCTACGATCTACTCTACATCTACATCCATACTCCGCAAGCCACCTGACGGTGTGTGGCGGAGGGTACCCTGAGTACCTCTATCGGTTCTCCCTTCTATTGCAGTCACGTATTGTACGTGGAAAGGAGGATTGTCGGTATGCTTCTGTGTGGGCTCTAATCTCTCTGATTTTATCCTCATGGTCTCTTCGCGAGATATACGTAGGAGGGAGCAATACACTGCTTGACTCTTCGGTGAAGGTATGTTCTCGAAACTTTAATAAAAGCCCGTACCGAGCTACTGAGCGTCTCTCCTGCAGAGTCTTCCACTGGAGTTTATCTATCATCTCCGTAACGCTTTCGCAATTACTAAATGTTCCTGTAACGAAGCACGCTGCTCTCCGTTGGATCTTCTCTATCTCTTCTATCAACCCTACCTGGTGCGGATCCCACACTGCTGAGCAGTATTCAAGCATTGGGCGAACAAGCGTACTGTAACCTACTTCCTTTGTTGTCGGATTGCATTTCCTTAGGATTCTTCAAATCAATCTCAGTCTGGCATCTGCTTTACCGACGATCAACTTTATATGATCATTCCATTTTAAATCACTCCTAATGCGTACTCCCAGATAATTTATGGAATGAACTGCTTCCAGTTGCTGACCTGCTATTTTATAGCTAAATGATAAGGGACCTATCTTTCTATGTATTCACATCACATTACACTTGTCTACATTGAGATTCAATTGCCATTCCGTGCACCATGCGTCAATTCGCTGCAGATCCTCCTGCATTTCAGTACAATTTTCCATTGTTGCAACCTCTCGATACACCACAGCATCATCTGCAAAAAGCCTCAGTGAACTTCGGATGTCATCCACCAGGTCATTCATGTATATTGTGAATAGCAACGGTCCTATGACACTCCCTTGCGGCACAACTGAAATCAATCTTACTTCGGAAGACTTCTCTCCATTGAGAATGACATGCTGCGTTCTGTTATCTAGGAACTCCTCAATCCAATCACACAATTGATCTGATAGTCCATATGCTCTTAATTTGTTCATTAAACGACTGTGGGGAACTGTGTCAAACGCCTTGCGGAAGTCAAGAAACACGGGATCTACCTGTGAACCCGTGTCTAAGGCCCTCTGAGTCTCGTGGACGAATAGCGCGGGCTGGGTTTCACACGACCGTCTTTTTCGAAACCCATGCTGATTCCTACAGAGTAGATTTCTAGTCTCCAGAAAAGACATTATACTCGAACATAATACGTGTTCCAAAAACACTCTTCTGCAAGAAGGAAATCAGTACCAAGAATAAGTTATCTGTGCACCGTTCAATCTTTCGACCAACTTTGTTGTATGGGAGCCAATGCTGGATGGGTTCAGGTTGCCTTATCAACAAGGTTCAGGTTACGCATATGAAAGTAGCTAGGATGATTGCAGGTACTAGTAGATGGGAACAATGGCAGGAGGGTGTCCACAATGAGGAAATCAAAGAAAAACTGGGAATGAACTCAATAGATGTAGCAGTCAGGGCGAACAGGCTTAGATGGTGGGGTCATGTTACACGCATGGGAGAAGCAATGCTACCCAAGAAACTCATGGGTTCAGCAGTAGAGGGTAGTAGTAGTAGTGAGGGTAGACCAAGGAGAAGGTACCTGGATTCGGTTAAGAACGATTTTGAAGTAATAGGCTTAACATCAGAAGAGGCACCAAAGTTAGTACCGAATAGGGGATCATGGAGGAATTTTATAAGGGGGACTACAGACTGAACCCTGAAAGGCATAATGTCTTAGATGTTTATGATATATGATTTGATGATGATGGTGGTGGTCTGGTTTGATGGTGGTGGTCTGGTTTGATGGTGGTGGTCTGGTTTGAATGTCAAACACCTTTTGAATGGACTTAATATTGTAATTGCTGCTGTTGTTTCATGAATATTCTCTACTTGTAGGTACCAATGTGAAACAGCTGCATAGTTCGTGTGTTGTTGACGGCAGATGTGTGTTATTGTGTTGGTTAGGAGTTCCTGCTGAAGCCGGAGGTGCGCGACGTGGTGCAAGACGACGGCCTGCAGCGTGGCGAGGTTTCTCTGTCGCGTGCGACCGCCTCCTGGGACGGCAGCCATAGCTCGCTGTCCTCTGTGTCTCTGCGCATCCTGCCGGGACAGCTGTGCGCTCTGGTCGGCGCCGTCGGCTCCGGCAAGGTGGGTCAAATGAGCATAACAGTGAAGTACGTGTCAGCAGGCACTGCTCGGTAGGAATCCAGGATAAAACTGGTCAGTGCGTTCTGTATTTCTAAGTCCACCATGTCGTCGTCGTCGTCGTCGTCGTCGTCGTCTACAGTCCGAAGATTGCTCTGATGCAGCTCTCCGTGTTACTCTACGCTGTGAAAGTTTCTTCATTCCCGAATAACTACTACACCCTACATTCTTCTGAATCTGCTTACTGTATTCCTCTCTTGGTCTTCATCTAAGATGTCCCCCTCCCCACGCTTCCCTCCAATACTAAATGCGTGATGCCGTGATGTCTCAGAATATCCGTCCTCCTTTTAGTCCGGTAACTCCACAAACGTCTTTTCTTTCCATTTCTATTAAGTGCCTCCTCATTAGTTATATTATCTACCCATCTAATCTTCAGCATTCTTCTGTAGCACCACTTTTTAAAAGCTTCTAATCTGGTCTACACTGTTTAATCCATGTTTCATTTCTATACATAGCTACACTTCGTATAAATAGTTACAAAAGACTTCCTAATACCTGACAATATTAGATAAAAAATTTTCTTCTTCAGCAAGCTTGCTTAACATTGCTAGTCTACATTTTTTGTCCTCACTACTTCGACCATAGCTTATTTTACTGCCCAAATGGCAGAATTCATCTACTTTCAGTATCTCGTTTCCTATTATCATTCCTCAAGCATCATCCGATTTAATTCACCTATATTCCATCCTCTGTTTTGCTTTTGTTGGTGTTTATTTCATATTCTCCTTTGATAACATTGTCAATCCCGTTAAACTGCTCTTCAATGTGACTTCTGAAATTTTCCCGGCGTATTTGTTCTTCTAATAATTTCCGGGTATGCAGCCGGATCCCGTCGACATTCTGCCACGATATTTCGGCCCAGAGACGTCCGGCCATCATCAGGTGAGTACACAAGGTGCAGTCGCGGTATTTGTGCCGATTCCGTGACTGCACCTGGGCTCTTCAGTAGTTGTGTACTCACCTGATGATGGCCGGACGTCTCTGGGCCGAAATATCGTGGCAGAATGTCGACGGGATCCGGCTGCATGCTCTTCAATGTCCTTTGCTGTCTGACAGAGTTAAAACATCATCGGAAAACCTCAAACCTGTTTTTTCTTCGCCTGAACTTTGTTCTCCACCAATTTTTACTTTGATTTCCTGCTTTCTCACTGTAGAGATTGAATAATAAAGGGGATAGGCTACAACCCTACCTCACTAGCTTCGTAACCACTGCTTCCCTTTCGTAACCTTCGACTCTTATAACTGTCGTCTTGTTTCTGTACTGCTTTTCGCTCCCTGTATTTCACCCCTGCTACTTTCAAAATTTCAGAGTAAGTATTCCAATCAACGCTGTCAAAAGCTTTCTCTAAATCTACAAATACTGTAAACAAAAGTTTGTGTTAATATATTTTGGAAAATAAGTCGCAGGGTCAGTATTGCTTCGCGTGTTCCTACATTTCTCTGAAATCCACAGTGATCTTCCTCGATGTCGGGTTCTAAGAGTTTTTTTCATTCTTCTGTAATATTTCGTGTTAGTATTTTGCAACCATGACTTACAAAACGGATAGTTCGGTAATACACCTGCCACTATTTGCTTTCTTTGGTACTGGATTTATTACATTAGTCTGAGGTTATTTCCCCGTCTCATACATCTCGCACACCAGATGGATGACTTTTGTCATGACTGCCTCTCTCAAGGCTATCAGCAGCTCTGACGGAATGTCGTCTGTCCCTGGTCCCTTGTTTCGACTTAGCTGTTTTACTTCTGTCATTCTTCACGCAGTATTTTATCTCCCGTCTCATTTTCATCTAAGTTCTCAACAACCTCTGGGTCTTTTAAGCTACCCATGTTCCATCTCCTTAATTTCATACCTTTCTCTAATTTCTTCAGTTTTAATGTACAGTTCATAGCCAGTAAATTGTGGTCAGCGTCCACAGCTGCTCCTGTAAATGTCTTAAATTTTAAAATATGGTTCCAAAATCTCTCTCGCCATGATATAACGAATCATAAAACTTCAGATGTCTGCAGGTCTCCTGCTAGTACACAACTTTCCTTTGATTCTTAAACCAAGTGCCAAATTTGAGCAGGCGGCTTCCTCTTATATTCCTCACCCCATATTCACACACATTTCTTCTTTTCATTTTCCAACTATCGAATTACAGTCCTGCATAGCAATTAAATTTTCTTCTCCCTTAAAAAGCTAAATAATTTCTTTTATCTCATCAAACGTATCTCCAATCTCTTTATCTGCAGAGCTAGTTGGCATATAGACTCGTACTGCTGTGGTGGGTGTAGACTTCGTGTCCATCTTGATTATGGTAATGCGTTGATGATACTGTTCATAGTAGCTTACCTACATTCCATTTCCTTATTCATTACTAAATCGACTCCTGCATTACCCCTATTTGATATTGTATTATAACACTGTATTCAAGTGGCCGGAAACCTTGTTCCTCCTGCCACCGAAATTCCCTAATTCCCATTATATCTAACCTCACCCCATTTATTTCCTTTCGTAAATTTTCTAACCTACCTGCCCGGTTAAGGGATCTAGCATTCCACTCTCCGTTTCATAGAACGTCCGTTTTATTTCTCCTGGTGACAGCGTCTTGAGTAATCCCCATCCGGAAATCCAAATTGGATTTTATTTTACCTCCGGAATATTTTACCCAACCGTATAGCAGAGCTGCAGCATCCTAGGAAAAATCAACGACTGTAGTCTCCCCTTGCTTCCAGCCGTTCGCAGTACCAGCACAGAGGCGATGTTTGCTTATTTTACAAATAATCTGTAAGTTGGTCAGAGTTTTGGCCATGCAATCCCTGCTGCCCCTCTTCAGGAACCACACTTTTGTCTCGACCATCAACAGTTACCCTTCCGTTGTTGTTGCACCAACGTTACGGCTGTGTGTATCACTGAAGCACACTATCTACTCCAACAATAAGAATGCCTGTTACTCATGTAAGGAGGAGTCTTTGGGAATAGTAAAAACAGAAATTCATGCCATTTGGAAAGGAACTTAAGCGAAAAGTTTATATTTCAAGTTCGTTTACACTAACTAGGACAATATTTTGTACTGAAGTCAGTACAAATCGTAACCGCATATTCGCAGTTATTTCGCAAACGGCTCACAGGCTAAACCATGTTCACCGGAACGCATCTGAATACTACTACTATGAAAAGTATACAAAAGTTTTACACGCTAACCCTTGACTGGGCGCCCGGGCGGCCGCTTGCATCATTTGGATGTTACCTGGCCCTGGATGTAATAGAAATGGTCTACATTTATGAAGTGTTTGAATCTATCGCCATTTAACACCATTAGCCTATACATAAGTTACACTCGAGCTTTATTGTGAAACTGTCGGCTCGTTTAAGATTACAAGCTTCATACAAGCATTAGGATTTTTGAGTCAAGGAGTGCTGTTCATTGCGCCCTTTAATAATTCTCAACTGAATGTTTTAAGATCAGAAATCAATAGTCGGGAATGAGTAGCAGAGGCCATGAATTAGCAAAAGTAAGGTGAGCGTTTACCGGATTCTTTAACTTCGTCCTGTGGCCATTTGCGAATGAAACAGGGAAGTGGTGAAACTTGTTGCTAGAAGTAACCTCGGCCGCACGCCTTACTGTGACTTTCGGAGTATTGGTGTAGTCCTCTTGTCCCTATTTCATAATAGTAGGGCGCTATAGAATGCTAACATGTGGCACTACATTAACTGCTCCAATGGCCAAAAATTCCTAAGGGAAAGCAGCTGAACAGCTTATGGCTGCTGACATAGAAAACTAGTCATTGCCGAATCCTCTTACGAAAATGCAAAATATGCCCACTCTCTTGCAGACTGAAAAATAATGGTCGGAAGAGATATTTCCATTCTCTCTCTCTTTTCAAAGGCTCAAAGCACCGGTGCGGATGACTGACTCTTCTTGTGCTTCCTGTTACAGAGTTCAGTGCTGCAGGCACTGCTGGGCGAGCTGCAGCCGTCGGAGGGCCGCGTGTCGTTGAACGGCAGAGTGGCGTACGCGAGCCAGGAGCCGTGGGTGTTCGCGGGGACCGTGCGCAACAACATCCTGCTGGGCCGGCCCTACCAGCACGAGTGGTACCGCAAGGTGGTGCGCGCGTGCGCGCTGGAGAGGGACTTCCAGCTGCTGCCGCGCGGCGACAGCACCGTCGTGGGCCAGAAGGGTGCCACCCTCAGCGGGGGGCAGCGCGCCCGCATCAACCTCGCCAGGTACTGTCGTCTTTACAAGTATGTGTCTCAGCTGGGTGTGAAAGTGGTGAACTTGCTGTAAGTAGATGCTGGTATCTTCTGCACAGTACTGAATTCGGATGACCATTATGAAAACGTTACTGTGAAATATAAATAACTCAGAGGCAGAAAAAAACTCTACATATACCTAATTGCATGTTACACCTCTATATGCCATAACAACCGATATTCACTGTACATGGATTGGGGGAGGCAGTCAGTGTGGGGTGTCATTATCCGCCCAGCCTTGACATTACTAATCCTGGAGGTTTCTGATATTTCCTCTGACGTATGTTGTGTTTAATTCTGAAAGTATATTTTATTGGCATTCATGGCTAGGAACTTAGAGGGCCAGTCAAGATGTGAGATAGCTCCTGCACGTCCTTCCTCCAGTTGGTGCTATAATTGACCTGGTGATTTTATAGCCATCAAGATGAAATTTTAACTATAAAACTCTTGTGTCCAGGCAATACTACTTCTCAGGGATTTTCTCTGCCTCGTGATGACTGGGTGTTGTGTGACGTCCTTAGGTTAGTTAGATTTAAGTAGTTCTAAGTTCTAGAGGACTGATGACCATGGATGTTAAGTGCCATAGTGCTCAGACCCATTTGAACCATTTTTTGCAATCCTACTTCCACCTGGTCAAAACTGTAGGTTCTTTGATTACTCTAGGACCATTGCACTAGAACACATGAAATATAGTTCACTTTATTACATAAACGAATAAAAGATTAACTTAACTTCGACAGTTTCTTGCAACAGGAGTACTAGCTAATTCACAACCGTCACGGACTAGCAAAGCATCACTTGATGCACTAATTAACGAACTATTCTCTTGAAGTACAATGTTCGACATTAACAAGTTCATCTGAGCGTTAACTACTCATTGGTCATAGACGATTATGATTCTGCAGTACATGAGGTCCCTATCTGTGCAGATCTCTTGCTGGCTGGGCGCTGTTGTGGCGAAAGGGAAGCGTGTTCTTAAGGAGCGTCTTCCATACGTCGTTGCAAATTGCCGCGAGTCCTCGTTAATGTCATCGCGTTGCCAACTTTGGTACAGGAACACAATCTCCGTACGGTACCAGAAAAACCTTACCAAGCAATTCGGTATGGCATATCTAAGGTACTCGTCACATCAGCATTCTGCTACCAAGCAATGGATGTATGTCATCGGCTCTCCTCCAGTTACCAACGCCACTTTCATGCCTACATAAAGACATGTTTATAGAGAGTAAGACTGCACTATTCACACATACTTTCTCCCAAGCTTCTGGCATTCCTCAGTCCACTGTTTCTTTTCCCCAATATAACTGGGGAACCTTTACTAAGAGTGACCAGTCAGCTGTTCTAACCATCTTTGCTCCAATAGTCGTTGTAGTGAATCTCCTTGAAAATTACCACCGAAGGCCAAGCATTGACTTACCACGACAATTACTGCCTCCTACCAAAGCAACTGTTAGCCAGAAGTGGCGAAACTCATTGGATACTTCGGTCTATAATTACTGTTTTTCCTAACAAGTCAACTGAAATTTCACGTAAAGAGTTTATCTGTTGGTAAATCATTAAGACAGTACCAAGCAATGCACCAGTGAAACCAGCATTTCATTTCAGAGGAGGCCCTCTGGTACATCTGAAAGCTATCATCCAGTTTTGTCATTCCGTTACCTCGGTTTTGCTTACACCGTGGTTCACAGCGAACGAGACAAATACTAATGTTGCACCATCTCCGGGTATCTCACGTTGCGCTACTGTAGCAGTTGCCGCCAGCCACCTAGTCCCGTGCTTATCTACAGGCTTCTGAAATTGTCTTCTATACGCCAAGTGGCTAATTTTTCATGCGGTGAGCTAATACTAATGGTGCGACGAATACAGTATTTTTCCAAAAGACTGAAAGAACTTACCTATGCAATGGAGGCACACATCTAATTGGACAGTGTTGCCAGCGGAAATTAAAATTAAAATTCCTTAATAGCATAAGAGCGCAGTACATACATTTCACATTTTAACCACATTTCACACTCATATCTTCTGCAGGCATCTAACCTCTTCCGTCTGCTTTCGAGAGCTTATAAAATTGCACCATCACACCACCACTCAAACGACAAATCTCCAGCCTGTCTTCATTTGACTACTTCAATGGAATACATATCTGGAGTACGTAGTTCCATTAGAGAATTAAAGAATCTATTTTGTAATCATCTCATCATAAAAAAATCACGTTTGTAATGTAGCTATCTCAGTAGCATCTTATGGGCATATTGCTAAATATAAATCAAAATGAATGTGCTCTTAGTGGACTGCCAATCTGCGAAATGCAGTAAGTTTCTTTTAAAAATACACAGATACTAAAACATTTGGTGGAAACTGGAAATCTGTTGCGGATACCCTGCCCTCAACCCGCCTCTCCCCCCACCCCTCTTTGCCACAAGAAAAGACCACAGCACTGAAGCAAGAAACGCAAATAACAAAATAAGAATACGTTACTAGTCTACCTGCCATTTGATTAATTAAGCAATATGAAGAGTGTAATGTTTATCTTTGAAACTTTAGGCAATAGTTTCACCAGTTACGCATTCCAACTTTGATCTATCTCCACTTGTACTAAGAAATCAGCGCAATCTCCTAACAGCTTTGAAACCCAAGTATGTGAGACGTGCCGTGGTTTTAGCATGATTGGTTTAAATTTCGTTTATCTCGTTCCAGGGCAGTATATGGAGATGCGGACATTTACTTGCTGGATGACCCACTGTCTGCGGTGGACACACACGTGGGCAAGCATCTCTTCGAGCAGTGCGTGTGTTCTCTGCTCGCTAACAAGACGCGCATCCTTGTCACTCACCAGATCCAGCATCTGCACGCCGCCAGCAACATCATTGTCCTCAACGAGGTGTGTATTAGTAGACAAAACCTTAACAGCGGCTTCGCCGGACAATTAGTTGTGACACTCAACGAAATGTTTTGTATCTGAACACTGCTAGCTGGCTGAAACGAGAACCTTCATCAGTGGTCCTAAAACTTCAAATTAATACGAAATTTTCGGTAAAATTACAGTGTCTCTCTAAGGTATGTTACTCTCAGTAGTCAGATGCATTTTTTTATTTTCTACGCTAACAGGTCTGAAGCATTGGCTGTTAATCAGCAATGATTAAATACACATCACGCACCTTACGTAGTGGCAGAGAACTTGGGTCATATTTCTAAACTAAACTAAACAGGATGTCAGTACCTGAAAATAGAACGCACATAGGCGTGTTAGACACTAAAGACGGCATTTATGCTGCAAAGCAAATGCTAACAGTCACAAAATAATAGTTGATGTAGTAGAAGTACAAAGTATCGGTGTTAATCGGACTTCGTTAAGTGAAACGAAGTATTTTAAATAATAAATATTTGAAAAGTCGGTCGTCAGGACATCTGGTCAAAACACTGTGTCAGAAAGCCAATACGGTGAGTTTGCTATTAATAATGCAATGAGCAAGAGAAATTAAGATCCATGTTTCGTGAGAAAAACTCCTTTGGTAACCAGCTACGCTCTAAAAATCGCAGAAAAAATATGGATCCAATGTTTCTGAAAACTGTTGTTGCATCTCCCGTGTTACTAGAGGAGAGCCCAGGTATACCACAGATATACCACCACTACCACGCTGTGTCATATTTGCGGTCAAATCTCGTGAAGTGGATTTTTTTATTTTCCGTACTTGAAGCTAAAACAAATTAACATCTCCCTCGTGTAAGTGCAGTATAGCGATCCGTTTAAAGAATTACTTATAGCAACTTCAAATTCCAGAAATTATTTTCTCCTTCAAAGCTCTAACCTAACCTAAGGGTAGCAGACTATAATCTAGAAATGAAAAATGTTTCTAATAACTTTCACTGTATTCCGTTAGCCAAAAAATTACTAAAATATCTTTCTGCCTTGATATCAAACATTTTCTGCATCATGCCTTCCTTAACATCTTATTTTCACGAAATCATTTCAGTGTACATACGCTAACATGTCATCATTCCCGAACATCCTGCAACACCACCTTCTCCAAAGGGCCACGGAAAATTATTTTTATGTAGCTAAATTACAATTATACACACGCTATTCGGTTGAAAGTCACTTGCATGTTTAAATCACTAACAAATATAAATTGCGTTGACGATCAATAGAAGAGTTCTATAGCAAATGCCTCGCCTTTCGCTGAGCGTTTCTTTCTCCAGAGCTTATAGGATTTTTGGGCCATTAAAAACAAAATTTTACCCAATCTTTTTCCACTCAGTAGAAAACATTTCACTTGAGCTGCGAACTGAGTGCTGAGGAAACTATATCTATTTTTAGGGCGCAAAACACGCAGCTCCCGAACCGAATTAGCTAATCATCCCATTGGAAATTCACAAGAAAATATGTTGACTTACAGTATCGCATCCACTAAGTGTGACTTAAAGAAATTGGATATTTTTTCCTCTAGCGCAGCGTTTGACACACATTAATCTATGCATTACTCATTATTAACCAACTGAGTTTTCAAAAGTTTACTATTTATCACACATAAAGTACTACAGAAATTTGGCGACAGAAGAAAAAGAAGATAAACGTCATTAGGTTTCTTGGAAGCACTTACAGCAATGAACTTAATTCATTATTCTCAATCACCAACATGCCCCCCCCCCCCCCCTCCAAACCAAGCGACCACACCTCACCACGTGTTCTGAGATCTCGGTTCTTGACGAGAACGTTCTCTTCCTTCTGAAGCGTATGTTGAGATAAAGCTTTGTACTGTGCGAAACGCATCAGATGGATCGGACATGAATTCATTCCATACTTCGCTTTCACTCTGTAAGAAATCTAGTCAACATTGTTGCAGGTAGTGACTAAACATGGAACATATGAAAAGAGGCAAGCGGTCACCCAAATGGCCTCTCGTAGAATTAGCCAACTAGCGTGCCTGTGAGTCTCCGCTATCCTGAAGAAACAAAAAACGTGAGCATGGTTGAAATAAATGAGCAGCGAACGTGAGTACTCCTTGGTGGTCTTGGGGGCCCAGACCATAATGGCTAGCACGAAGTAGCTCTCTTCAGAATGACACTCGAAACGCTTATTTCTATGATACATGAGTAAATGTTCCCTATTTCCACCCATAACTCAAATAATGGAGGATTGCAACTGCCAAGGAACTAAGGGCTGCAAATTCCAACCTTTTTTACTTGTCTTCCATAATCCACCTGCTGTTGGTCACAACACTGTCAGAGTTCGGCTGTTAAAACTTGTATAAATCACAAACGAAGATGTCAGCGTTTTGTCTTTGATGGAACAACAAAAAGTCATATGGATAGTAGAGGTTTCTATTAGGTAATTGGTGAAACGTTCAGCTACTTGCATCACGAATACGAAACTGTTTCCCCTTCTTTCGTTGGAAGTATCCCACCGAAGTAATCAGTATAGGAGGTATTTGTGGAACAGCTGGCAGATAGTAAGGTGATAAACTGATTTAAATAATTTTGTCATTAATTTCATTTCTGGTTGATAGCTGAGATACTTTCCGTTAAGGTGGCTGCAGAAAGTTCATATACGTAGGGACAACTATTAACGTGTGTGTTTCTATAATGCACAACCTCAGTTTTTATTATTTAAAATATGTTCCACTGTACAGTTGCCTGACATAACAGAACAATAAATTTTCAGTGACTACGTCTCATGCATACAAACGTGAACTGCAGCCATTTGCCTTATATGGCAAACAATAGTAAAGTTATTTACATACTACGTAAATTTAATACCTGGTCTTTTTTTTCCAAATACTTCATCTTACAAACCCTTTGACAAAATAGCATTGAGTGCTGTCATTAAAACGGCTCGAGCTTCCAGCAACGTCAATAGTTAAATTTTCGCAAGCGTACGTCGGAATCATCCTGAACTACCAACAAGCGGTAAATAACAGCCGTGTGGTCGCTGGCTTCATGGTCACAGAACTATTCTACCAGCTGTATCGTCAGGGGTGCTGAGTCCCAAAGCAATCGACTCAATGTTTACCATACCTTTCCTACACGGGCGAATGGTTTCTAAGATAACGCAACAAAAGAAGCGATTGGAACTAAAATCAGAAGCTGTCAATAAAGACACCACCTGGCCTCAGCACAGCTAGGAATACGGAAATCAGTATATTTGGTTATGAAAAGACCACCACTGGCGTTCCAGGCAATGTACGATTTTATGAGGATGTGGACATAGATTCCAAAGCATTAACTGTCTATTGACAACAGGAGTTGCTTAATTAGACGGAAACTAAATAATAACCATTTCAGCTTAAGGCTCGAATATTTTATCACACTGTATCGCTCCGTGATCTTGTGTTCGTATGAAGATCCAGGGGATAGACAAAAATATGAAAACTCCATGAACACAACAATGCCCTGTGCCGTGTAGGAAACTCCTTGGTATTCAAAACAGTTTCCAGTCGTCTCACAGTCGATAAGCACAGGTCCTGTATGGTTTTCAAGGGAATTTCGTACCAGTCTTCCTGCAAAATAGTTCAGATTGAAATAACAATAATGATGGTAGACAGCGATCACGCAATCTTCTCCATAAAGAACAACACAGACTCTTAGTAATATTGAGATCTGCTGACTGTTGACCAGGGTAAATGCGACAATTCATTCTCGTGCTCACAGAACCCGTCCTGGATGAGGTGAGGTGAGGTGAGCTGCGCGCGCGCGCGCGCGCGCGCACACACACACACACACACACACACACACACACACACCATCATCATTGGGAACAATAATTTTACCATGGAATGGACCTGATCAGCCAAAATGGACTCAGTATTTTGTAGTAATGCTACCTTTCAGAGTAAGCATGAGGCCCATGGAATACCACGATATGACCATCCATATCATTACCGACTCTCCACCACATTTCAGTCTTTAGGATGTAAACTCGGCACAAGTCGGAAACAGTGTGAAACAACTCACCCGACCAAATGACGTATTTCCATTGCTCCGTAGTCTAGGTTTAATGACCTCAGTACAACATTCATTCTCCTGTTACGGTTATTTTCATCACTGACGAGTGATTTTGAAATTCCAGCTCGCCCTGCAGTTCCCAATTTACGAATCTCCCTTCGTGTTTTGGTGTTGACAGGATTCGCGCGTGCGACACTAACTTCTGCAGTAACTTCTGCAGCTGTCATCGTCTTATTTTGTGACACAATACTCTGCAATTACCTTCTGTCACGATACTCAACACACACTATCCTCTGTTTTTGATTTAGCGGGTGATGCTTCTGTTTTCCCTGTATATGGTATATTGGGTATGGAAGCACCCACCATAAGAGCTCCAGTTTTCCCCAAGTTCTAATTCACTTGGCTTCAGCATAATGCACTCATAACAACACACAACACAGTTCTGACGACTGACGCGACCTATGAAACATTGCAAAGATGGCGCTCGTGGTTAAATACAACACCACTACCTGCAGGCCCGGCTACCTTCCGCATAAAGTGTTCAAACAAAAAATTGTCACTGTTTTTTCGTATTTGTCTCCAATCCCTATGTCTCAGTTTTATAGAATCCAATCAAACTATCAGGAGAACCTAATCGTTAACATTTTTTTTAATTTTCCGTCATTCTTTACGTTCGTGGGGTATCGGGTTGTACTGCTGCCCTTTACATCTTCCACCCATCCTTAGAGTTAATGGATCTACCTGAGATAGTAAGACAACAGTCCACATCATGCGGTGTTCCTAATTCATAGTAGAGCCGTTTTTGTTGTAAATAGAATATCACGTAAATCTTGAACTGTTCGCACGTATCGCATTAATGAAGACATTCACAAAGATATTAATGAAATTAATAAAAATTAATAGTAATAATATGGTTATTCTTCATATTATAATGCAGCTTTCAATACATATAGATAAAACGAACATCGCTAGAGAATGATTTGGGGCAGCTCAATCGAATGGTTACGTAAAATTCTGCTTTAAAAATCATTTTGCTTATAAAAGGAAACAAACTGAAGTTTTAACTAGACATTGTGCGTTCCATAAGACATGTAAAGAGCAGTATTTGTTTGTGCTGGTTCCAATTACACATTCTGAAATAGAAATTCCAAATATCTGCCGAAAAATCAGAGGAAATCTGTCTGATGACTCTTAGGCGGGACACCCTGTGTATATGCCCTAACAACTTTACATCAAATTGCTTTTGACGCGTTAAAGATATTACTGTAATGTTTCCACCTAGTCGAACAATGATGCTGACACAAACAGCAATGCGTTCATAACTTCATGAACAGATATATAAGCATTGACGTTATTTTTAAATGGAACTGTGCTATTTTTGCCGTCAAATACTAGATCCTGATGAGACAAATTCAGTGATATAACTCTGTAGTAAATCTAGTATCAAATCATGCAGCAAAAATACATTGAATAAATACATTTTAGTGCTGTTTCTTTTTAGCACTTTCAGTTAACCTAAATTACAGTTTAACGATAGACATTCAGTGTGTGTGTGTGTGTGTGTGTGTGTGTGTGTGTGTGTGTGTCGCGTGCGCGCGCCCGCAGTTTTTTAAACGGTGTATAGAGAAAATGTTGTTTGCTTTTAATAGGGCAAGGTTGAAGACCAAGGAACTTTTAAGGAACTGACTGAAAGAAGCAAGAGCTTTTCGATGCTGCTGTCAAGTACAGACGAGGACGAATCACCGGGAGAATCGGGCACGCCTGAACTCGTAAGTACACAAATGCGAAACCTCTTATCTAGTACTCAAGTATTTCGTCACATCCTAATAAATCTGTCATTTTATAGCAGGAGTACGAATTCCGGAGGCTGTCGAGGCTCTCCCTGTCCCTGTCCAAGCGAGCCTCATCAGTTTCGACAATGGTAAGTGCGAAGCATTACCATTCAGTAGAAACTCTGCCAAGAGGACGCTACATTTTAATATCAGACTGTACCATACAAACTTGAAGCTGATACAATGAACTGCTGCTTCACTTTGTACGAAATTCGTAAGACCTGAAGTGTCCAGTGAGATCTCTACTGCTGTATTTTCAAGTGAACGACTTCCTTTGTACCTTGTTTCAATGAAACACTAGCATTAAACATGCATTGAAGTAGCTTTTTGACACTGAAAATACGTTTTTGCCATTTATAAGAATGGTAAACAGACCTTTCTTTCTCTGGTGATAATAGCAACAAAGAACTTTTACCGTTCCAAAGCTGGATACTGCTAAAAATATGTTCTGTTGCAAAAGACAAACATTCGATTTAAGTAAGTACTGTTTTCTTTGTGACAACATGAGGCATTACGCCTCTGCAGTATTTGAAAATCTTTGTCCATTATAAAGACAAGATTTAAAAATTGCACTACTGCTCGTAGGCCCATATACTACTTAAGAACAAATAACCTACTTTCCCGTTTTACAATAATTTTGTTGGTAGTAAGTCTAATGCATTGGTAGCTAGGTTATTCAGAAATATCAGTCATGTGCACTACTAGGGTTCCCAAATTATACTCTAAAAGGGGCAATAAAATAATTGAACTTGAGTGGTTTCAAAAAGTTAAAAATTTTGTCTTGAAAACAGGAAATTTTGAAACAAAGTTATCTAAATTCTATATACAGTACTCGTAAATATGATTTGTAGTGAGACAGCATTCCTATAGGTAACAAAATTCTGAGGCAAGATTTTAAAATTAGCAAGATGGTTGCTTTACCCTTAAAGTCCACCAAACATCACTGCATTTAAGCCTAAAAATAAGACTTCTAGCAATAAATTCAGTAGTTCAAAAATTTCTCTCATTCTTAACAACCAAATCTACTATCACTATAAAACTTCCGCTTACCTTACAAGCAGAAGTTGTATCTTTATAGTAAATGTCAAATAATGTCTTCTGTTAAGTAACGTAATGTAAATTTGTAACAGTTAAAAATGCGACTCATCTTAGGTGCTAGATGGCAGGTTACAACTAGAGAGAAGCAAATAAACAATTATGAGACATCACCTTGCCCTCACTGTAGAATCATTTGTGCTGATTCGTTACTGAATGTTTCATTTTACAGGAAGAAGACATCCGCAGAAGTTCACGGCTTTCAATATCACAGAAAAATACAGAGCTCTTTAAATTGGTAAGCGACAGTCGTTAAGACTCAACACTCGTAAGACGACGGCTTCTTCTTCTTCTTCTTCTTCTTCTTCTTCTTCACCTGAAGAATGAATTTACTTGTCGTAGTTGGCGTCCCGGCTTTGGCCTCTCTACTGTTCCAAAACTGTGTATTCATTATTGTACTTCTACTTTCTGTCTTTCTTGATACTTTTCTTGTAGAGCTTATGGATGAATCTGTGTTCAATTATGAATGTTGAAATAATAAGACGATTTCTACTACAATGTTCATACCTCACCTTTCTCGTAAACAGATCGTTTAACTTTCCTTCAATTACGAGAGGAGTTCAATAAGTAATGCAAAACATTTTGTTTCGGGATTTGTTGTAGGAAATAGTGTAATATTCCCGTTTTAGCCCCTATTGTATCATGAAGCTCTGATAGGTGACGGCACTGTGTGTAGCCTTCAAAATGTCGTTTATAACATAGGTGCGGTCCAAGCAGAGCGCTCTCATGGAGTTGCTTGCTGTAGAAAACCACAGCATCTGATATTCATAGGTGCTTGCAGGATGTCTTACGGAGAACTGGCAGTGAACAAAAGCACGGTGAATTGTTGGGAACAAGAAGTTCGCGCAAAACCTGTCCGATCTCCCTCCTGTCGGCCAGCCGCGAACTGTGACTCCTGCAGTGTTGGAACGTGCAGACACTCATTCGAGATTATCGACGGATCTCAATCAAATACCTCGGTGCCCAACTGTTAAGTCTCTGTTGGGAGCGCTGACTCACTTGTCCACCAGTTGAACTCGAAGGTGTGTGTACCCGCTGATCTCCTCGCAGCCTAACAGACCACCATAAACAGCAATGAAGGACGATCTGTGCGGAACTGCTTGCGCGTTACGAGGCTGATCGTGATAATAATTTCACGAACATTGTAATAGTCGATGAAGCATGGGTTCATCACCTCGAACAGGAATAAAATTGTGATCTCCACCGAATAAAAACTTCAAAGCCACACCCTCGGTGACCGTCTTCGGGATACTGTAGAAGTTAGTATGTCCTAATGATGAAACGATCATCTCTGAACTGTGCTACCTTCAGGAAGCCGAAGAAACGACTTGTGTGATTTTCACCACAAAAATACAAACGCATTTCCGTTTCTACATGACAACGCAAGCTCTCACATAGGTCTGCGCACCTGAGAGGAGCTCATAGAACTTTGTTGGACTGTTCTTCGTCATATAGCCTATAGTCCGGATCTCAAACCTCCCGACTTCCCTGTGATTGGACCAATGTAGGATGAAATCTGCAGGAAGCAGTACGTGAATAATGGAGAGATAATCACTGATGCAACAGCGCGCTGGCTCTGACGTCGACCAGTAGAATGGTACCATGTGGGCATGCAGGTCCTGCTAGTAAGATGGCGTAAGGCCGTCGCACTGAACGGAGATGGTGTCGAAAAATCTTTTGTAGCCAAAAGAGTGGGAGATATATGGTGTACTGGAATCCTGGATAAAAACAACCTACTTCCAAAAGTGTGTCGCATTACGTATTGAACACCTCTCGTAATAACATTGAATAGTCATCATCCCAGTGCCCATTTTATAAATACTCGCATTTCTCAGACTTTTCAAATGTCCCTGGCATGCAGCACCAGTGAACCTGTCTAAATATGATGTAAAGGCCAGATGTTTTCCCAGTTATCCATGTTACATTTTCTTCTCTGGGACCATATATTAATCTAATGTTTCCTTCCTTACTTTTCATTTTATGCAGTGATACGAGTAGCCTTGAAAATCTATAATCCATAGTGTGTACAGCGCTTCCAGTAAAACTGCGTACTTTCTTGTTATGTTGCAGCTTCACATTGTGCGATATTACTTCGTTTGTTCCACGTCACTGGTAAACTTTCAGAAGTTTGATGGCTTTGTCAGTATTTGCGTCTCCAACACTTCAGTAGTATAATATCTCAAGGGTATTTGAAGGAGCAAAGTACCTATATGCTCGGTGCTATACTTAATCTGCAGTATCAATTTCCAGCTATTTGGGTGTAGATTTTGTATCTAGCTATTTTTCTTGTGTGGTACCTGAAGGCTTGCATCCTGCATCATACGTTGGTGATAGGTGAGGAAATATTTTCCGAGGCACTGACATCACTCTCCGATCCTTTCCCTTTAAACTGTTGCGGGTAATATTTTTTACCATATGTATATTCTTTGCAGATATGCATAAGATATTACCACAAACAGAATTATTTCAATAAAATAAAGCAAAAAGTTTTCAGAGTGGTAGCTGAACTGAAATCAGTTTCTAAGTTAATGCGCGCAATTTCCATATCATGGTCTTTTTCTTAAAGAGTGAAAGCACTAATAATCTTCCATATATGTATGCTTCTACACTTAGGCTAGTGGTTTTGCCTTTGCTTCACGATTAATTTATACAATTTCAACACTCTGAAACGTGTTGTTCTCTCGTCTAGCCGTAGTATTTTTCTTTCTTGCGACGAGCATAATTACGTTTAGTTCATACTCCATAAACATCGTTGGTTTGAATCACCACCTTCATTTACATCTTTTATATCTGGTACCACATTATTGTCTCTGAAACTATGAAATGTGATTCTGAAATGTTCATATCGTATATTTGGGAGGGGAGTGGGGATTCAATAAAGCACAATCGTCTGTATTCATTCATCTCGAGAACTGCCTTGTTCTCATAAATAACTATAAGCGAATGCGGCATTAAATTCTGAGAAGAGTAATGTGAAATACACTCAAACTATTCTGTCGTTTGAAATGTGAAAAGATTGGGGGTGATTAGATTTCTTTACGTTGTTCGCGCTTTTAACTCTTTGCGGCCTGGATTTAAGAAACGTGCTTGTTCATAGTTGATGTGCCACTGTGGCTAATTCTAGTATAATTCCTGAATAGTGACGTTATTAAATGTTAGCATAGCTGAAACTAATTAGAATTCACTTGCTTAGCTACACTTTGATGCCCCTGCTTCCACTCAGTCTACCGAGCGATGCAATTTCACGTACTACACGTGGGGTTGAGGACTGCGATTACCCGCAGCGACAAATAGGCTATATTCTGTGAAGGTGAAGCAGCCTCGAATGACGTACCTGATTCTGACTTGTACAATGTCATTCATCGTAAGTTTCATGTCGTATGCAGCATTCTATTGTCTGGTATCGCTGTGGTAGAGAATCTTCACAGGCCACAGGATACATCTCGATTCCTTACACGTCTCCATGTATATGCTAGTGTCACCAGCTGTCTCTCACTGAAGTTTACTTAAGATATTCACGGGCAGCAGTTAAATGCGTTCTGAAACCACTTAGTTGCTTAAAGAAATTTATCGAGTTGCGAAGTGAACGGCAGTTCTTGGGTGTGTGATCTCCCATGATCCCTATCCGCTAGGAGCTTTATTCCAGCCACTCTCTCCTCTGAGGTGCAGTTTGCGTCGATTACTTTGTTATTACAGATTAGACAGACGTGGTTGATAAACTAATTTAGCCAACTTACGTACTCTGTGTACCGTCAAACTAATGTAACCCGAACCCCCATTTCGTGCCACCGGCCTACATATTTTGTATCATATAATTCATCATTGGTGCAGCTGCCTATTGGCTGTTAGGAATGCCAGTGCCAGTTGCTGACATCTGATGGTAGGGGGCTTTGTCCAACTTGGAGATCATGAGTTGGTATTTTCGTAATCTGTGTCAAGCAGTTTACAGTCTGGGACTATTAGGCTCGCTTAAGGCCCACCTCACACGAGGTAAGATCCGCTGTAAGTTTTCTTCCTGGCTGGCACGATGTATCCCAAGCAGGCTCCGTCGGCTGCTGAGCTGCCCCCCCCCCCCCCCTCCCCCTTCATAGCTTCATAGCTCCAGAGCTACTTCCCCTGTGTAGATCTGTCTGCGTGGTACCTGCACTGGCTAGTCAGAACTTTGGGAGTCTGAAGTCACAGCTTGGAATTAAAGTCCTCTTCGTTTACTAGGAAGTGACATCCAAAGGTAGAGGCACTCAACACTACAAACGCCATATTGATTTCGTCGTATTTCGCTGCTTTTGTTACAGCTGACAGTGTTTCGTTTCAGACCAATGGCACGTTGAAAAATTGTCACTAGTTTGGTACGCTGTTTTATAGTTATCAGTGAGGCATCAGTGGAAAAGACCTCTTAAGAGATACCAAAATCAAAAAGGTGGTTGTTGATAGTTGGATATCTTCAGCATAGCGTAATGGTTAAGGACGTGGATTACGGTTGAAGGAAGTATTTTCGCATCATACCATGTGCAAGTATAATCATCTCAGCGTTTTTAACAGATCGTGGAACTCTTTACTAATTTAGAAAAGTATGCTGTCCAACACTCAATATCATTTACATATAAGAATGTGCTCTCCCAGGAACGAGTTTATTAGATTTTGCGATTTATGTCTGATTAGAAAATGAAGAGTAAAATTGCTGCGAGTGATACGACCAGCAATTACACTTATATTCTAAACTGTCTCAAATATAAGGCTGTTTATTTCCTAATATGTCGCGATTTCCGACGATTTTGTTAGGCAGGAGCGTAAAAGGACAGTTTATTTTGCTGAGTGAAAAATTTAGCGGTTTCTTTGTGCGATTTCCGAGGGTCCGCCCACCGCCAGGAGAAGCTGGTGTCTGTCACATTCGGTAAGCTCGAAATGTGCTGTTGGACTCTTACGCATCATTGAATAGGTCACGCGTGCACTACACGCCGGAAGCGGCTACAAGGGTAGCGGAGTACGTGTGGAGTGCACATGGGGTTTTTTAGGTTAGAGAATTCCCTCCCTAGGCCCGACAAGACGCCTCCTGAGACGCGTTAAGGTAGGAGTAGGCAAAACGCAACAGGGAATAACAATATTAATGTGCTATGATGGTCGAAGTAGAGAGGATATAAAATGTAGACTGGCAATGGCAAGGAAAGCGTTTCTGAAGAAGAGAAATTTGTTAACATCGAATATAGATTTATGTATCAGGAAGTCGTTTCTGAAAGTATTTGTTTGGAGTGTAGCCATGTATGGAAGTGAAACATGGACGATAACTAGTTTGGACAAGAAGAGAATAGAAGCTTTCGAAATGTGGTGCTACAGAAGAATACTGAAGATAAGGTGGATAGATCACGTAACTAATGAGGAGGTACTGAATAGGATTGGAGAGAAGTGAAGTTGGTTTCACAACTTGACTAGAAGAAGGGATCGGTTGGTAGGACATGTTTTGAGGCATCAAGGGATCACAAATTTAGCATTGGAAGGCAGCGTGGAGGGTAAAAATCGTAGAGGGAGACCGAGAGATGAGTACACTAAGCAGATTCAGAAGGATGTAGGTTGCAGTAGGTACTGGGAGATGAAGCAGCTTGCACAGGATAGAGTAGCATGGAGAGCTGCATCAAACCAGTCTCAGGACTGAAGACAACAACAACAACACTAGTAAACTGCAGGAGCGTCTATAGAAAGGTCCCATAACTGCTCTCATTAATAAACGGTCACAACGCCCATATAGTTTTAGGGACAGAAAGTTGGCTGAAACCAGACGTAAACAGTAACGAAATCCTAAACTCAGATTGGAATGTATACCGCAGAGACAGGCTGGACAGTGAAGGGGGAGACGTGTTTATAGCGACAAGAAGTGCAACAGTATCGAAGGAAATTGACGGAGATCCGAAATGTGAAATGATTCGGGTGAAGGTCACGGTTAAAGCAGGCTCAGACATGGTAATTGGATGTCTCTATAGGCCCCCGGGCTCAGCAGCTGTTGTGGCTGAGCACCTGAAGAATAATTTGGAAAATATTTCGAGTAGATTTCCCCACCATGTTAAAGTTCTGGGTGGAGATTTTAATTTGCCGAATATAGACTGGGAGACTCAAACGTTCATAACGGGTGGCAGGGGCAAAGAATCCAGTGAAATTTTTTTAAAGTGCTTTATCTGAAAACTACCTTGAGCAGTCAAACAGAGAACCGACTCGTGGCGATAACATATTAGACCTTCTGGTGACACAGACCCGAACTATTTGTAACAGTTACTGCAAAACAGGGAATCAGCAATCATAAAGCGGTTACTGCATCGATGGTTTCAGGCGTAAATAGAAATATTAAAAAAAGTAGGATTTTTCTGTGTAGCACAAGTGACAAAAAGCAGATTACAGAGTACCTGACGGCTCAACACACAAGTTTTGTCTCAAGTACAGATAGTGTTGAGGATCAGTGGACAAAGTTCAAAACCATCGTACAATATGCGTTCGATGAGTATATGCCAAGCAAGATCGTAAGAGATGGAAAAGAGCCACCGTGGTACAACAACCGAGTTAGAAAACTGCTGCGGAAGCAAAGGGAACTTCACAGCAAACATAAACATAGCCAAAGCCTTGCAGACAAACAAAAATTACGCGAAGCGAAATGTAGTGTGAGGAGGGCTATGCGAGAAGCGTTCAATGAACTCGAAAGTAAAGTTCTATGCACTGACTTGGCAGAAAATCCTAAGAAATTTTGGTCCTATGTCAAAGCGGTAGATGGATCAAAACAAAATGTCCAGACACTCTGTGACCAAAATGGTACTGAAACAGAGGATGACAGACTAAAGGCCGAAATACTAAATGTCTCTTTCCAAAGCTGTTTCACAGAGGAAGACTGCACTGTAGTTCCTTCTCTACATTGTCGCACAGATGACAAAATGGTAGATATCGAAATAGACGACAGAGGGATAGAGAAACAATTAAAATCCCTCAAAAGTGGAAAGGCTGCTGGACCTGATGGGATACCAGTTCGATTTTACACAGAGTACGCGAAGGAACTTGCCCCCCTTCTTGCAGCTGTGTACTGTAGGTCTCTAGAAGAGCGTAGTGTTCCAAAGGATTGGAAAAGGGTACAGGTCATCCCCGTTTTCAAGAAGGGACGTCGAACAGATGTGCAGAACTATAGACCTATATCTCTAACGTCGATCAGTTGTAGAATTTTGGAACACGTATTATGTTCGAGTATAATGACTTTTCTGGAGGCTAGAAATCTACTCTGTAGGAATCAGCATGGGTTTCGAAAAAGACGGTCGTGTGAAACCCAGCTCGCGCTATTCGTCCAAGACTCAGAGGGCCATAGACACGGGTTCACAGGTAGATCCCGTGTTTCTTGACTTCCGCAAGGCGTTTGACACAGTTCCCCACAGTCGTTTAATGAACAAAGTAAGAGCATACGGACTATCAGACCAATTGTGTGATTGGATTGAGGAGTTCCTAGATAACAGAAGACATCATTTCATTCACAATGGAGAGGAGTCTTCCGAAGTAAGAGTGATTTCAGGTGTGCCGCAGGGGTGTGTCATAGGACCGTTGCTATTCATAATATACATAAATGACCTTGTGGATGACATCGGAAGTTCACTGAGGCTTTTTGCAGATGATGCTGTGGTGTATCGAGAGGTTGTAACAATGGAAAATTGTACTGAAATGCAGGAGGATCTGCAGCGAATTGACGCATGGTGCAGGGATTGGCAATTGAATCTTAATGTAGACAAATGTAATATGCTGCGAATACATAGAAAGATAGATTCCTAATCATTTAGCTACAAAATAGGTCAGCAACTGGAAGCAGTTAATTCCAAAAATTATCTGGGAGTACGCATTAGGAGTGATTTAAAATGGAATGATCATATAAAATTGATCGTCGGTAAAGCAGATGCCAGACTGAGATTGATTTGAAGAATCCTAAGGAAATGCAATCCGAAAACAAAGGAAGTAGGTTACAGTACACTTGTTCACCCACTGCTTGAATTCTGCTGAGCAGTGTGGCATCCATACCAGATTGGGTTGATAGAAGAGATAGAGAAGATCCAACGGAGAGCAGCGCGCTTCGTTACAGGATCATTTAGTAATCGCGAAAGCGTTACGGAGATGATAAACTCCTGTGGAAGACACTGCAGGAGAGACGCTCAGTAGCTCGGTACGGGCTTTTGTTAATGTTTCGAGAACATACCTTCACCGAAGAGTCAAGCAGTATATTGCTCCCTCCTACGTATATCTCGCGAAGAGACCATGAGGATAAAATCAGAGAGAAAAGAGCGCACACTGAAGCATACCGACAATCCTTCTTTCCACGAACAATACGAGACTGGAACAGAAGGGAGAACCGATAGAGGTACTCAAGGTATCCTCCGCCACACACAGTCAGGTGGCTTGCGGAGTATGGACGTAGATGTAGTCGTCACTTTCGAGTAAGACAAGAATGTGAATAGCTTATCCCATACCATTGGCGCATCTACGGCAGGAAGGCTCTCGTCTGCACCATAACTTAATGTCGCATATGTCACCATTGTGGTCAAAAGACAGCATTATTAATCCGATTGATGCATACAGGGAAGGATCGTTCTTGTGAGCTGAGAAAACTACCTGTTATTCTAACAAATATCTGTACTTGAAGCGCACATTTCATCACGATACTACTTAGCAACAGACCTACAACGTGAGCCGGCCGCTGTGACCTAGCGGTTCTAGGCGCTTCAGTTCGGAATCGCGCTGCTGTAGCCGGTTCGAATCCTGCCTCGGGCATAGATGTGTGTGCTGCCCTTAGGTTATCTAGGTTTAAGTAGTTCTAAGTCTAGGGGACTGATGACCTCAGATGTTAAGTCCCATAGTGCTTAGTCATTTGAACCATTTGTACCTACACCGTGTGTCTGCTTCTACGTAGGTCTAGTTGCCCCAACTCCCAGCTAGGTAGGAGTAGAGCCGGCCAAGTATGAAACATATATCGAATGTTAATCAAGTCAGTCTGAGACGAATTTAAGGCCTGGCGACATTCGCATTAAGGTAGGGGTTTTCCAATAACTATTCGAAATAAACTTGGAAGAATTTCTGACAGGAAGCAGCAATCGGTGGAAGAAGGGAATCACCAATGAGTGTGCTTGATTCCTCTCCTCAGGCTAATAGCTTAAAATGACTGAATGTTTGACATTCAGGGGTTAGCAGGAGCGTACCAAAGTGAGTAATCGGATGATAGCCTTCCGGAAGTGTAGGGGGAGGCAACTCACAGAAGTGAATGTGATGTTCGAATGTGTTTAACAATATCGTTTTCAGAAATATTTGCCAGTAAAGATACTATTTCAATAACGAACTCATAAGGGATCGTGTGTTCCTGTGCGTATGTGTGCGATTCTGATCAGCCTTTCTCTGGCATTTTAAAAGCGTATTAAGTTTTTTATTGTTCACATGCTGAACAGCCAGAAGCCTCAGGTCAGAGCGTAAAGCCATTGGCTAGGTGGTGGCAATGGTTAATGAAAGGTCTAATTGAGGCACAGGGTGTCAAGCGAAGGGGTCCCTGATTTCAAAATTATATATCTGAAAAACTAAGATCGATAGAAGAATGCAAGAAAATGTGTGTTTGTTGTGAAACCCGTAAGGATTTTATGCAGAAGTTTCGAAATAACTCTGACGGAGAACGCTATATGCTGTGCAGTACTTGTGCATAATAAAACTCGTCACCTGCAAGCTGTCACTGCAATAACAGCAGTCTTCCCGGAATGTACATCACTCGCAGTATGGAGATGGTGCGAATGAACAATGAAATTTATCACATCCGGTAGTGTCGCCATGGTGGGATGGTTCTGGTAGACTGCCTTCAATGCATCCAGCAAAAATTATCAGGAGTCAGATAGTGCGAGTATGGAGACCAGTCCATCTCTCTGCCAGTAAATTTGCATTAATCCAACGCAGTGACTCGGTTCTCAAAGGTTTCACCAAGGAAGCGAAACATGTTCGCTGCGATGTGGTCTGTTCCCATCTTGCGTGAACCACTCGCTGCCGGGCCAGTCCTCAAAGGCCACCTGTATGACAACAATTGGTTCCGAATCGGCAACGTAACTTTCATTAGTGATCGTTTGTCGCATGGAAAGAAGGGCCGATAACGCCACTGCTGCATACCGCAGCACAAACAGTAACTTAGGGAGAATACAGTGGCTTCCCTTCAAACAAACGGGGATTTTCGGAACTGCAGAATTGCCAGTTCTGTTTGTTCACGCCTCCATTCAGGTGGAAGCGTGCTTCGTCTGTCAATCAGCGGTAGGCGACATCAAATCCTTTATTATTAATAATAGTGAGAATCTAGTTCGCAGTCAGCCCTCTGCCGCACAGCTCGTACAGGAATGTCCTGATAACTTCGAATTATGAATGTAAACATGCATAGGCTCTGTCTCAGTATTTTTGCGTGCTGGACCACTTCAAACCAGTCACTGGTGCAATTCTTCGGACAGACTTCTTTGGATTTTGCTGAATAATTCCAGAAACCGGAGTGAAATTTTCAGGAGTAACTATAGTTTACCTGGGCCAATATTTCCGGCCTGAATATCAGCCACGCTGCCCGTCCGTTGGAATTTGACGAAGAGCTCAAGATTCAAAACTTGACAGTTTTGGTGTAACTGATTCGGTCAGTTCAAAAACTTGCTTTGTCACAACAAGAGCTAAATTTGAAATGTGTTACACAAAACGTATCGTATCTCATAATGTTTACAGTTACCTACGCAGCATTTTTAAGACAATTGCTTTGGTACCTAAACGGAACTCATATTTCAGTAGCACTCGTAAAGTAAATCTCCTTACTTTATTAATACGAATTTCGTGCCACCTTTATGATTAAAGGATCTGCACTTACATCATCATACGACCGAACCGAGGATATCGAACGAGTTGTAAAATGAAACTAGAAAATGTCCATGAAATATTTTATTCACATTCCCATGTTAGGTTGAAGCTGAAAATTTAAAATAGGAACAAAAGTCAGAATACTGCATACCAACAAAAATGCCAAATTAATATTGATGAAAATGGGGAAACGAAGAATAAATTTCAAAAGCTTATTCAGCTTTGTCATTTCTAACTATAAAACGTCACTACAGTTCACATGAATCGATTTATTGCATTACATTCAAGATTTTTGTTTTTTACTATCGACTGGAAAAACTGTAGTCCAAGAAAATGTATGGAGAGCTGCATTTTTGTGTTGATTGGTAAAGGCACAGTCTCAGTTCTAAATAGACGAATGTGGGAAAACCATCGTTAAATTGGCCTGTAGTATGAATTTCTAGCTGCCTAGGACTGGATCGAGGTAATAGTCATCTTTTCAATTTACCACATTCATCTTGACTACAAATCAGCGCAGAAACCTCGACCTTATCAAGCAATATAGATAATTTCCCGCCAACAGACCGACAACTATCAAAACGCGAGATGTAAAATGGTTGCTAAAACTGCAGTATTTCTTGTTGCGGTCAGCAATATCAACTCTGCAGTTAAGTAGTCACAGACAGAGTGCTAGAAATTGGAGGGAATTCCGTAATGAGTATTAAAGCGTACCCAGATTCCAGATTGCCCTAACGTTGCAGACGTTTATGTATAAGCCGCTGGATGGATCTAAGTGCCAGTACTGTTCCATAAAACAAGAAGTGCGTTCTTAATCAACAGCACTAGAAATTGAGTTAATGACGGTTAGTAAGCGTAACACACAACTGTTGGCCAACGACAACGGACAACCTGGATTAAAATATCAGGTATGCTGTTTACGAGACTACAAGGGCGCAAACTAAATACGGTGTCGTAAGCATCGCTGGCAACTATAACGAGACTTGCAGACTGAAACTGACCGCTCGCTGAATTTTGTAGAATCGATGAACTTGATATGACTGTATCACCCCATTCTCCGCGAACCATCTTATGGGGTATCATGCTGGGTACTTCATGTGCCCAAATAGTTGATCCACTTTTGTTTTTTATTGGCGAATGGTTCGGGAGAAGAGATTCTTGTGATATATTTGTGACTTTCTCCTGTTTTCACATCTTTCTTACTTGTGAGACGTTTTAGGAAGGATTAATATCTTGCTTGACTCTTCCAGCAACACGCGCAATTGGAATTTTATTAGGAAACCTTTCTGTTGTTCAAAGCGTATCTCTTTGCGTCTGGTATTGGAGTTAGAGAAGCATCTCTGCGCTGCTCTCACGTCGACTGAACGAATCCGTGACGAACAACACTGCTGTCCTTTGGATCTCCTGAATTAATGCTGCCTCGGACGATTCTCATATTGACGAGCGTACCCGCGTGTCTTTCGAATACTAACCTTGTCAGCTGCCTCCTTCGGAGGTTAAATAAATTTTCTTGACACTCCATCTAGAAGCTGCATTTCATACTAAAAGTTTTGTACGGTGGTTGAACACTACCTTCAGTTGCACGCTATTGCATATTTCCACGGTTTTGTTTTTGTTCAGTAACTCTGTAATCAAACAATTACCCATTTACGTACAATACCGATTCTACGCTACCAAAAGAAAGGCCCGCAGACAGACGTTCGACAAACTTCGTGGGCAAAAACAATGTGCAGCTTGCACGTCGATTAACTCTCCTGAGATAGACTTTGTATTCTTCTGCCTATACACCTGTAAGAACATGGTGACATGAACTGGCGTAAGATTGTTGAGAATTGTAACGAAAATGCACTGGGGGGGGGGGGGGCATTTATAGCAGAAATCCAGATTTGTAAGCATAATAAAAACTAACGGGACTGTGACTGACTGCTGTGTGGCTCTCCTTCCATCCAATCTACGGTCGCTGTGCACAACGGTTCCTGTTGGAATAAAAGTTGGTCTTGACTTTTGATAAGCATGTTTGGTCCTTATGTGCCCCATTTTCTGTATTGTGACCATTGTAGCACAGTCTCTTGATGGCCGATTTGTTTAATGGGTCCACGCTGTCGTTTATCGACTAATAAAGCCTTCAGAAGATCAAAACAAACTGCAAAACAGATTTAGAAAAATATCTGAATGGTGCGAAAAGTGGCAGTTGACACTAAATAACGAAAAGTGTCAGGTCATCCACATGAGTACTAAAAGGAACTTGTTATACTTAGGTTACACGATAAATCAGTAACCTAAAAGCCGTAAATTCAACTGCACATTTACGAACGACCTAAATTGGAAAGAACACACAAAAAATGTTGTGGGGGGGAAGGCTAACCAAAGGCTGCGTTTTATTGGCAGGACACTTAGAAAATGTAACAGACGTACTAAGGAGACTGCCTACACTACGCTTGTCCGACCTCTTTTAGAGTGCTGCTGCGCGGTTTGGGATCCTTACCAGATAGACTGACGGAGTACATCGAAAAAGTTCAAGGAAAGGCAGCACGTTTTGTATTATCCCGAAATATGGGAGAGAGGCCACAGAAATGAATCAGGATTTGGGCAGGAAATCTTTAAAGGAAAGGCGTTTTTCGTTGACGGAATCTTCTCAAGAAATTCCAATCACCAGCTTTCTCCTCCGAATGCGAAAATATTTTGTTGACACCGACCCACATAGCTCGTACATCCTGTACATCCTTTATAACCTGATTAGTGCTTTCAGGCGTTGGTCTCCCTATGCACTTAATACACACGCGCATTTGACGATTCCCTGATGTCTGAAGATGTGTACAATCAACCGATTCCTTGTTGTAGTAAAGTTGTAACGTAAATGTGTTCCCTCCACAATCCGGGTCAGCATGTTTTGCTTAGACAACGAAACAATCATGTAATCTTAAGTATTCTTCTGTAGAGATCTAATTTAGTAAGACAGTAAATACGGTTTGTAGTAAGGCACAACTAATATCTTATTCAATTAAACAAAAGCCGCACGCCCAACAAGAAATGTTGTATTACTTTTTGTACATTTGTTCCACTGCTGCGCAATTCAAAGCCAGCTACATGGGTAAATTAAAGCTACTGCCTTGGCTGTTATAGCTGCGATGTTGACAGTAGTCGAGGAAGTGAAGTGGGCCAGCAGCGGTTATCCTCTGCCGCTTGTTTGATCTCATTGCAATATGTTAAACTTTCGGATGTTACGTAAAAACGAAGCACATATTCCTAAAATGAGCTGGATATGTATATGGGAAGAGAAGAATCATGACTGCAATGAAAGAGCGAACTTCATAACATGGCCGTCATCAAGACGAGGACCTCAGTGCGACACAGAGCTGCTCGTTCATAGACTGCTACTGCACCCCGTAATTCTATTTACCCTCCACCCGAGGGCTGAGTTTTGGGCTGTTGGACCTCAGACTGAATTATCTGCGCCTATTGTAGAATCTGGTGAGCTGCTACCACCAAATTTCGGTTAATACGAGGGCTATCCACAAAGTACATTACGTTTTGGAACTAAAAATAAATAAAGTATTGGAATTTTTTTTATTATATACAGATGAAAACCACACTTAAATACTACTTTTCTACATAGTTGCCATTTAAATTAAGGCACTTATCGTAGCTATGGACGAGCTTAGAAATTCCTTCGTCGTAAAATTCGGCCGCCTGCGCCTTCAACCACGTGGTTACCCCTTCTTGAAGCTGTGCGTGATTTTTGTGGATTTCCTGGAAAGAGGCACTACAATAAACTCTCAAAGGTATTGCCAAACTCTGTACAAAATCAGAAGAGCAATACAAAACAAGCGCAGGGGAAAGTTGGGCTCAAAGATCTTGCTGATTCACAACGCCCGGGCCCACACGGCAAATGCCACTCGTGAAGTTCTCGAATCTTTTAAGTGCGAGTTGTTTCCTCATCCGCCGTACAGTCCCGACCTGGCACCGAGCGACTTCCACTTATTCCCAGCAATGAAGTGGTGGGCTATGCAGCGTTTTGATGACGACGCACAGCTTCAAGAAGAGGTAACCACGTGGTTGAAGGCGCAGGCGGCCGAATTTTACGACGAAGGAATTTCCAAGCTCGTCCATCGCTACGATAAGTGCCTTAATTTAAATGGCAACTATGTAGAAAAGTAGTATTTAAGTGTGGCTTTCATCTGTATATAATAAAATTTTCCAATACTTTATTTTCAATTCCAAAACGTAATGTACTTGGTGGATAGCCCTCGTATTACTAATATGTAATGTTCTGTAACTACTACAATCGTCGCAATGTCCTGCTGCTGCTGCTACTACTAAAACCGTGTTAAGATCGCTGTACATTCTCTCTCCGTCCTGTTAGTAAATAACAATTATTATTACGTATTTTTACTCTTACTTCTGCTCTATTCTATTTTTTAACTCCCATCTCGTTTTACAAATATGCCAGCTACTTTCTGTTCTCTCTTACTTCCTATGTACTAAGTTATTGTGTAGCGCTTTGGATACTTGTCTGACTGTCAGTAGATTTGTTTTGGTCAGGTGATCGTCTCTCTCTCTCTCTCTCTCTCTCTCTCTCTCTCTCTCTCTCTCTCTCTCTCTCTCTCTCTCTCTCTCTCTCTCTCTCTCTCTCTGTCTCTCTCTCTCTGTGTGTGTGTGTGTGTGTGTGTGTGTGTGTGTGTGTGTGTGTGTGTGTGTGTGTGTGTGTAGAAACGGTTTAACGACTGAAAATGCTATATTCTCTGTGAGGTTTTGGACGGATTAAATAAAAGGTTGCGAACGCTAGTTGTTTTCTTTGATTTAACGAAGGCTTTTGACTGTGTTGACCATAAAATATTACTGCAGAAGTTGGATCATTATGGAGTAAGGGGAGTAGCTTACAATTGGTTCGCCTCTTACTTTTAAGAACAGGAAGCAGAAGGTAATTCTCCGCAATATTCAGAGTGGTTGTGATGTTCAGTCCCAATGAGGCACTGTTAAGTGGAGCGTTCCCCAAGGGTCGGTGCTGCGGCCACTGGTGTTTCTTATTTATGTAAATGATATGCCTTCCAGTATTACAGGTGATTCAAAAATATTTGTTTTCCGATGACACCAGCTTGGTAGTGAAAGATATTGTAATATTGAAACAGTATCAAATAATGTAGTTCATGAAATAAGTTCGTGGCTTGTGGAAAATAATTTGATGCTAAATCACAGTAAGACTCAGTTTTTACAGTTTCTAACTCACAATTCAACAAGAACCGATATTTTGATCAGACAGAATGGGCATATTATAAGCGAGACGGAACAGTTCAAATTCCTAGGCTTTCGGATAGATAGTGAGCTGTTGTGGAAAGTCCATGTTCAGGATCTTGTTCAGAAACGAAATACTGCTTTATTTACCATTAGAACAGTATCTGAAATAAGTGACAGTTCAACACGAAAAGTAGTCTACTTAGCATATTTTCATACGCTTATGTCATATGGTATTTTTCTGGGTAATTCTTCTGAATCAAAAAGGGTTTTTCGCTCAAAAACGGGCTGTTCGAGCTATGTGTGGTGTAATTTCAAGAACCTCTTGTCGACCCCTATTCAGTAGTCTGGGAATTCTGACATTACCCTCACAGTATTTATTTTCTTTAATGTCGTTTGTTGTTAGCAATAATAGCTTATTCCCAAGAGTTAGCAGCTTTCACTCAGTTAATACAAGGCAGAAATCGAATGTGCATTTGGAATGCACTTCCTTTACCCTTGCGCAGAAAGGAGTGCAGTATTCTGCTGCATCCATTTTCAATAAGCTACCACAAGAACTCAAAAATCTTAGCAGTACCCCAAACACTTTTCAGTCTAAACTGAAGAGTTTCCTCATGGCTCACTACTTCTATTCTGTCGAGGAGCTCCTGGAAGAGCGGAAAAATTAAGCAAATTCCAGTGTTACATTGTTGATTTTCTTTATTTAAACTTCCGAATTGTCACCTGAATGTTACTTCTTTCGTTTTATCTGTTGCTACTATCCTGTTATAATTTCTTGTATTGACTCGTTCCATGGCCATGGAGACTTCTCCTTAATTTGGTCCCACCGAACAATAAATAAATTAAATAAATAAATGATTACCTGGGTATAGGTTCACCTTCGGTCACGCACACAGTGACGTGCTAGTACGGCCTGTGAGCAGGCTGTTCAGGAAAAATGAGGCGAGGACGGGTGTGTGTGTGTCTGCAGGGCATGCCGGGGTCGCCGTCGCCGCCGGAAACGGACGACGAGGTGCTGGAGGAGGCGGTGGACTCCCGCGTGCTGTGGCGCTCGCTGTGGGGCTACGCGCGCTCCGCGGGCGGCTGCTGCCTGCTGCTCGCCGTCGCAACCGTCATCGTGGCCACGCAGGCCGTCACCAGCCTCTGCGACTACTGGCTCTCCTACTGGTGAGGCAACTGCTCTGGACAGAGTCCTCCTCGCAACACGTTGTGGCTCTCAAAAGTGTATTTAGAACGAATGTTTTTGATACGGTTGACCCTTTTTAGTAACAACATACACGTAGGACACAAGGATCCTGGTACGGATAGCCATCGGACCGAACTCAACAAATAATTTTAACCAATTCTATTAACGTCCATGAGTTACTCTTTTTCATCCTTCGACCACAGCACCAATCAATGTATACAGATGTTGTACAGTTAGAGCATCTAAGACAGCAACGCCCTCTACCCTCTAAAATTTTACAACAAAAAACCAGCTATTTTAGGTACAACGTAAACAATGACTGTCAGCTTTTACACATTCACTGTGTTACAAAACAAAGGGTTTTGAACAATCAGAGGCTTAGTTTTACGAACCGTACAATATTTGACAATTTAAATAGAACCAAGGTTTTAGAAGAAATTCCGTCAGCTGTCTCTTATTGGAACGTTACAGTCAAAACATCACACGACCATAAAAGTTCTAGCTTAAAATCATGAACCGTGCCCTATTGGCACTAAAGCCCAAATTTCATAGGATAGAAACCTACAGTTCAGTATTCACAGTACATACGTTTAAATTCACATAGTACATTACTAGGACGGTTATTAAAAGGTAATTCTGCAACGCAACTCCACGGATCAAACAGTAAAATTCAGTATATCAGTTAAACTGTAAGATTCTATTAACAGTAGCTATTAAGCTGGTGCACGATTAGAGAGTCCCCTTTGAGCTCAGCATAACACATGAAACTTCTTTATTTAAATGTGTGAATCTGTACTTAAATTGCTGAATGACTGAGAAGATGAAACTTCTACGTTATTTGATTCTGAAACAGCTGAGTAAAACTGAACGTACTGAATCTACTTTCTCTTTACATTTTCTTATCATGTCAACACTGACCCACAATATTCTAGCGCAACGCAATGTGACTGCTCAAGAAAAATTACAACCTGACTTCGAATAACTAATACAAAACAGTGGCCCTGAATAAGAAGCAATCCTGACAATAACCTATACATTTCATTGAACACTTACCTCACAAAAATCTTCATTACGCGATCTATTGCAATACAGTGAGAGTCAATACTGCCAGCTAAATAAAAGGTTCTAACTACTAAAGCCACGAACTACTAATAGGCGTGTGGTTAGTAAAGGAAAGATTTTGTTGCAAACCAAATGTATTTTTTACCTTAACAATGTGACATCCAGTTCAAACACGAATATAAATAGTCATTGACATTCAGTACAAAGATATGTAATCATCAATAATTTTCAATCTCCAAGTCGAATACTTCCAGATCGTTAGCCTACGCAACCACTTCACACCTCTACCCTCCATCAGTGCTAACTTCTCACATTTAATATCCATCACTGCAGGCTGTTCACCTCTAACTGCCCAACGGCACTTCCATCACTGCTGGCGACTAACTTCCAACTGCACACCACTACTGGCGACTAACTTCCAACGAGTCCAACCAGTCACCGAGTCTCCTACAAAGAAAGTGCAGCCAGAAATCCAATACAAAGCGCTACACAGCTCTGCCAACACAGAAACAGCCCACTTACACAGTTCCTTTTAAAACATTTGGAAACGGGGGCTCACCATCTATGCGAACAGATTGGGAGAATGAAGGCAGCCACAAAGGATTCGCAGCATGATGCGTTACTTGCTCCCCCACGCCACGACATTCCAGGCCAGCAACTACCGCCACGTCCTCCCGTGTGACTTGTGCCCACCTCTCGCCGATCCCAGACTGTTAGCCCCACTGTCCATCCACACCAGACATCAACATAGGGATGACAGCGTTCATGTGGCCACAGCTGCTCTCAAACTTGTCGGCGTCCTCAAAGAGCCAACTGGCGCCGTATCCATACTAACATACGAGATTCGTCAGGTGTTTCATTGTTTTTAGGATCGCCTGGCGACCTGCCCCGGCTTCGCTTCGATCGCGCTTGGTAACAACAGCCAGACGACGTCTCTTGCCTGTAACACTCCTAAAATACGTACACAAGCCTTTCTAGTGTATCAGTTCATCTACTAGTGAAAACTTTATCAAATCCCTGTAGTAGTTCCTGAGATTAAGTTGAAATGGAAATAAAAAGGCGGCGGGCACGTTTCAGTAATATGTACCAACGAAAAAATGCTGTGGGAGCCCAGAAAAGGCTAATGTACTCTTCTTTTAAAAAACGATGTCTTTAAGTAGGATACCAGCTGTCTAATTCTACCTTCCTCCTTTTATATTTCCTCAGAAATTTTGGCATTCGACCGTCCTTGCACTATATTTAACATCCAGCTCACAGCTCACTCCTACAAACCCCCTAATTGTAATCCGTTCACATCCACGAACCCATCGCGGAAAGTCGCTCATACACATCTTGTCTCTCTTGTCCATTCTCACTCGCTCATTCAGCCCAACTCATTGTCATTGTCTTCTGTCCCACAGCCATAGTCTCCTTCGTTCTGTCCTACCACCACCACCACCACCACCACCACCACCACCACCACCACCGTCTCCTGTCACTGTCTCCCTCTTGCTCTTATTGCCACTACCTCATTCATTCCAAATGCTGCTATCTCTTCTCAGTATCACTGTCTCTCTCTTCCTCGTTGTCAGTGTCGTAGACTCGCTCTCACATTATCACTGGCTGTCACCCAGTTCTACTTTTGCCGGTCGCGTTGGCGCGAGCGGTTCTAGGCGCTTCAGTCCGGAACCTCGCTTCTGCTACGGTCGCAGGTTCGAATTCTGCCTCGGGCATGGATGTGTGGGATGTCCTTAGGTTAGTTAGGTTTAATTAGTTCTAAGTTCTAGGCGACTGAACCAGTTCTACTTTTCCTCCTATTTATTCTTCTGCCACTACCGCTGTCTTTTCACTCATTTCCTAGCACTGTTCTGTTACTATCAGAGGTGTTCCACTGCCCTTCTCTATCTCTCTCTCTCTCTCTCTCTCATACTGCAGTTGTCTCCTTCATTCTTTCTGTTCCATAACCACTGTCCACTATCTTCCGGTATTTATTACTTCGTCTCTTTACCACTGACACTGGCCCCTTCTATCATAAAGCACGAATATGTTCGCAGTACAAAAGTTTTGGGAAAATTTTTAAAGATACTCAGGAAGGTGGAATGAGGCAGGCTGTACCCCACTTTGCAGTCAGCGATTTAAAACGGGGAGCATATTATCCATTCTCAAGCTCTATAGGGGCATTTTTCCACTGGTTCTCTTCTTTTCCCTGCTACAGCAGGGCATGTCACTCATACGAAAAGAACTTTGTGGGTCAGAAGATTTTGATAGTTTACTTATGTGAAATTGAAATAACGCAGAATATGTTTTACACTTCTGACCAGATTTTAACTGCACAAAAACTTTGCATGTGCTTCAGTAGTACACTGGGGTTCCCAGTACTATATTGGCGTTCGCAGAACCATTCTGATAATAACGAACACAATTCACTGCATATTTATTCGTGCTAGATCACGTTACATACTAAGTTTTCGTCTCTCACCGGATTTTTTGTGTGTATTTTACGTGCACAGGTAGGGTTACTTTGAGTCTCTGTATTTTGGAGCCTAACAACAATATATATGCATAAGTACCTTAAGGCTCGCCGTAGACACTTCTAATGAAAAAAGAACCAGCCTGTTTCCATCATTTACCCAATCTGGAGGAAATGTATAATATCCTAACTTTGACCCTGTACTGTAACATAGTTACAGTAAGACGATCCTTCTGTTGGTTATATGAATGGTCCTAGCCAAAGGGATATCCAAAACAGCCAAACCTATCTTTCTATCGCCAACAGAACTCGGGGTATGAGTCCCGGAAAAATCGCCTTTTTATGCTCTGCGATTTGGAACATATTATGTAGCGCATGGTGTCCAGTGAGTACCGATAGATCTCTAGGCTGGTCCTATTGTACGGTTCCTACTTCGGAAAATCTGATAACTAAACGCGCCAAAGTAGCAGACACAGCAATTTTCTCATGGAAAGTTATATATCTTAGACTGCCATTTGCTTTACATACAGCTGAGCCTACTGTGACCGAACCCGTAGTCTGTAGGCGCCGAAGCCACAACTTGCACTACCAACGTTGGCTCGCTCACCACGCTAATAGTGAGGCAGATGCGATGCTGTTTGCCACTAGGGCTTAGCTATTCGTGTTGTGCATGCCCACAAGGCAAATTTCTTTCAGCTGTCTTTAGCATGTGACAGCGGATATCTTGGAGCGCGACCTGAATCTACGTCCACAACTATACTCTGAAAATTACTCTGAGATGCATGGCAGACGGTACTTCTCATTGTACTACTTGTTAGCTCTTCTCCCCGTTCTATACAAGTACCGAGCGCGAGAAAAACTACTGTTTATAAGTGCCTCTGTCCGCGCTGTAATTAATTGACTCTTGTCCTTAGAATTCCTATGGCTGCGATAAGAGGCGGTACTATATTTCTAGTCATAATTTAAAGCCGATTCTTGAAGCTACCTATCTAAGCTTTCTCGAGATAATTCGTGTTTGTCTTAGTGTCTGCCAGTTAAGTTTCTTTAATGTCTTCGTGACACTTTCCAACGTGCCAAATAAATATGTGGCCAGGCTGTGGCTAAGCCATGTCTCCGCAGTATCCTTTCTTTCAGGAGTGCTAGTTCTGCAAGGTTCGCAGAAGAGCTTCTGTAAAGTTTGGAAGGTAGGAGACGGATACTGGCAGAAGTAAAGCTGTGAGTACCGGGCGTGAGTCGTGCTTCGGTAGCTCAGTTGGTAGAGCACTTGCCCGCGAAAGGCATAGGTCCCGAGTTCGAGTCTCGGTCGGGCACACAGTTTTAATCTGCCAGGAAGTTTCAAATATGTGGCCGTTCGACTTGCCTTCTCTGCACACGTAAAGTATCCCTTGATATCCCTATCTGGTAAGGGTCCGGCAACCCTCAGTAGAGTTCTAGCATGTGCCGCAGAAACTTCTTCCTAACTGATTTAATTTCCCTTCTATTCTACCACTGAACCGAAGTCTGCCATCTGCTTCACTTACTACTGAGCCTATTAAATTGTTCCATTTCGTATCTCTACAAATTGTTACACCCACATACTAGGATTGGTTCACTGATTCCAGTTGTGACTCTTTTATATTATAGTCGTGGGTTACTGGGTTTTCTCCCGTTTTGTCGAGTGCACAATTTTACATTTTTGGACATTAAAAGCAGCTTGCTAATCTCTGAACCATTCCGAAATCTTTACAAGGATTCGACGGATTATACGTGCAGCTTTTTTCTGACAGTATTTTATTACATATAACTGCAGAAAGTCTGAGACCACTATTAATATTGTCTACAATGTCGTTAAAATACAACATGCACATCAAGGATCCCAATACACTTCACTGGGGTGCGCACTAAGTTAAGTCATCTATCGATGAAACTCAGTGCAAGACACACTCTGCACCTTCCCTACCAAAAAATCCTCGGTGCAGGCACAAATTTCGCTTGATACTTCATACGATCATACTTCTGATAATGAGCGTAGATGTGGTACTGAATCAAATGCTATTCTGATATCGAGAAATACTGCATCTTCCCACGACCTTGATCTGGTCCATGGTTTCCAGAACGTCATGTGAAAGAAGAGCCAGTCACATGATTACTGTTTTCGAAGTCCATGCTCGTCCCCAAGGAAGAGTTTGTGTAGTAGGTACCTCATTACGTTTGAGCTCAGAACATGTTCTAGAATTCAACAAATGGATATCAAAGATACTGGACCATGTTGTATGTCTCCGTTTCAATACTAGTTCCTACGCAGTGTTGCTTCCGAACCTTACTGGCAGTAGGTGCGACTCATTAACCGCGCTGCCAAATGATACCATGCTTCTACACTTCGCAGTGTGCACAACTTCGCATTTATCTATGTTGAGAACTAGTTAACAGCTGATGTTTTGTCGTGACCTAAGTGAATATTAACGAATCTTTAAAGGATAAAATTACCTTGTAGGAACTGTATCATCTCCGAATAGCCCGAGATTGAAACTAATACTATCAGCTAAACAATTATTGCATAAGAACAGCAGCAACAGCCCTATTATATTCACGAGAGATAAAATACGTTAATGTATCTTCATATCAATGTGTCCGGTTCCTGTCCGTGTTTTCAACCAGCAACCTCGCCCTGTACGATTCCCTAGCCAGAAACACGTAGTGTTGACCATTTTGCTTCCCAATACTTTAGCTCCATGCGCATTCTTCCGTACATAGTGAGAGCTCATTATAACTCAAAAAATACTAGACTACTTTTTTCCTATAATATTTACAAATACGTCAATTCACAATTAATCGGCCGTATTCATACAGATACGTCACTCTGCCTTCTCACAATTTAGTGTAACTGGAGGCTTAAAGAAGACTGTCTCTTACTAGACTACAGCTAAAAACTGTAGGCAATCAAGAGTTAAGGATACCAAATACTCCAGTTTTGAAATTCATGATATGCCCCGAGGAAGAGCAGAATTGTACTCAAACAAGCGGAAGGGCATGCTTAAATGTAGCACCTAGATTCCAGGAGTAGAGATCGGTTACTTGGTGAAATTGTCGTATTTGTTCTGTGGCTTTGAGTTAAATACTCTCAGCTTCAAAGTGTTTTTTCCTGAATTTCTTTGCCACGTGCTGTTGATGTTCCTCATGGCGGTAACATTCTCGTAGAGTTATTTTCGTATCGTCACACACTGGGACGCGGGCACATCCTGAGCAAGGACGTCCCTTTGTGCTCTCTTCAGACCAGGGTCTGACGGGCAGCTCACACCCTCAGCCACCACCTATTGTGTTCCCTTGTCCCTGTAGCCACCCGGTGCTACAAAAGCCCATGTAGAAAGAGCATATCTAGCCGTTCATGTGGGCTATACAGTTTTATACAAGGTTGTTGCCGAAGATGAGTTTAACTAAATGACGAAGTTAAGGCTCATCAGGACTGCAAGAAGACTATTTCTGTTCCCATTCTATCATCAGTTAACGATCGCTGCCTCTTGATATAGTTCACAATAAGCGATTTCACTACCTATCGAAATTGAAGATGCGTGTGAGACTATGCAAGACGTAGTACCATGTGTGGGCATAAATTTATAATTGAATCTTGCTGTCTATCGTTATATCCCAGATACAACCGAAACTTCTCAGACTCTCAGCGGGCTAGTACATATGTTCCACTATCATATTGTCATCATTGAAGGACAACTTAGTCAGCCAACAATTGGGTGAGGAAATGACAGTTTCGTCATTGTGGGTGCGATAAGCCATCCGGGGGAGCAATAAATGCCTTCACTGAAAATTACCTACAACTGATTTCAGATTGCATTGGACAAGAGCTCTATTTTGAACTATGAGGGATAAAGGTCGCTCATGGAATTTTAAATTAAAACGACGGTGTGTGTCGGAGTGGCAACAACGTATCCGTTTCTATTGAGTTTTTCGGTCCACGAACTTACTTTGGAGTTCACGTTTCGTTTGCAAACAATAAATATTACATTTTCAATGTATCTTTAGATACTACTGATATTATTCTCTATATTGTAGGTTGTGACAATGTCTTGCAGAAGAGATGACCATGTTGAACTACCACAGGTACACCTTCGGGATGTATCGTACAATTCAATTTTGTGTGTACCGAACAAAAGACACCATAATTATTTAAAAATTTAAATTCCTTTTCTAATGGGCAAATATGGAGAAATTACTACATAAACGGGATGGAAATAACGTGAAGCATGCCGCAGAAAAAGTCTGACCCCTTGAAATAACTGGGGAAGGGTATGAGAAATATTCAGTTCCGATGAGTGTGTTAAGTAACAGACGTAAAGCTTTGAGGGAAAATAGAAAAATGGCTGTGAAATCTGTTTTAAGAAATGTTTCTTTCCGAGAACTTTCGGTGATGAACAGGAAACAATATTATACGATCAGTGAAACCTTCGAAGGATACTGGATTTGTCACAAATGTGTGTTGTGCATATGAGATTTTTTCCCATATAAAGTGTCTTTATTACACATCTGATAAATAAAAGACAAAAGGACAAACAAATACTTTGACGTAGGCTTATTATGGCCCTTAACTTCAACAGAACCTTACGAATTTTTGAGTTTCCTAATCGTGTTAAGTATGTATCGTAGCACTTGTAGGGTGGAGAATGTTCCAGTGAAGACTTCAGAAAAACTGTAGTTTCGGAAAAAATTGAGTGTCCGATACCACCCAATCTTCCTCTACTCTAACATAAAAAATTACTCAGACATGCTCTAGACATTAACATTTTTATCTGGGACGCATTGTGCCAGAAATATCTCCAAAAATAGCTCCAGTCTCCACGTTCTGAACAAGGTCTCTGAGGTATACTGATTGGACAAGACAAGTACCTTTACTTCATATCACTCCCCTAACGTACCGAATTGTACCGCATGTGTCCCCCTTTAATAGCTGGCCTGGTATGTGGGTGACAATAAGTGGGCTTTGTAAAGGGTCTATCCCGAGCAGCTCGTTCTACTCTTAGAAAACAAATAACTCTTCCACGCGTCGCCCGTTCTGTAAAACAGCGTTACACGCTACCTGATATGGTCAGCCCGACGAAGTCCGACGCGGCATCCAGACGGCCAGACATACGCCCAATTTTCTGAGTCGGCTCTTGGTTTGTGTTGAGAGAACACACTTGCGCAAGGTCAGTGTTCCAGTAGACTGGGCGGGTAGTGCGAATTTGGATGGAGGAGTGAGACGTGCTAGGGTAATCCGTGCAATTGTGTGAACCTTTGTGCCAAGGTAACTTAGTGGATAACTCACATGCCTAAAAAGCGGGAGACCCGGGTTCCATTTCCGACCTTCCACCAAAGTTTCTCTCCTCGCCTCAGTCTATATACACTACTGGCCATTAAAATTGCTACACGACGAAGATGACGTGCTACAGACGCAAAATTTAACCGACAGGAAGAAGGTGCTGTGATATACAAATGATTAGCTTTCCAGAGCATTCACACAAGACTGGCGCCGGTGGCGACACCTACAACGTGCTGACATGAGGAAAGTTTCCAACCGATTTCTCATACACAAACAGCAGTTGACCGGCGTTGCCTGGTGAAACGTTGTTGTGATGCCTCGTGTAAGGAGGAGAAATGTGTACCATCACGTTTCCGACTTTCATAAAGGTCCGATTGTAGCCTATCGCGATTGCGGTTTATCGTATCGCGACATTGCTGCTCCCGTTGGTAGAAATCCAATGACTGTTAGCAGAATATGGAATCGGTGGGTTCAGGAGGGCAATACGGAACGCCGTGTTGGACCCCAACGGCCTCGTATCACTAGAAGTCGAGATGACAGGAATCTTATCCGCACGGCTGAAACGGATCGTGCAGCAACGTCTCGATTGTCAGCAGATGGGGAGGTTTGCACGACAACAATCTGCACGAACAGTTCGAAGACGTTTGCAGCAGCATGGACTATCAGTTCGGAGACCATGGCTGCGGTTACCCTTGACGCTGCATCACAGACAGGAGCGCCTGCGATTGTGTACTCAACGACGAACCTGGATGCACGAATGGAAAAACGTCATTTTTTCGGATGAACTCAGTTTCTGTTTACAGCATCACGATGGTCGCATCCATGGTTGGCGACATCGAGGTGAACCCACATTGGAAGCGTGTATTCGTCATCGCCATAGTGGCGTATCACCCAGCGTGATGGTAAGGGGTGCCATTGGTTACAAGCATTGACAGCACTTTGAACAGTGGACGTTACGTTTCAGATGTATTACGACCCGTGGCTCTATCCTTCATTCGATCCCTGCGAAACCGTACATTCCAGCAGGATAATGCACGACCGCATGTTTCAGGTCCTGTACGGGCCTTTCTGGATACAGAAAATGTTCGACTGCTGCTCTGGCCACCACTTTCTCCAGATCTCTCACCAATTGAAAATGTCTGGTCAATGGTGGCCGAGCAACTGCCTCGTCACTACTGCCAGTCACTACTCTTGATGAACTGTGGTATCGTGTTGAAGGTGCATTCGCAGCTTTACTCTTCCACGCCATCCAAGCTCTGTTTGACTCAATGGCCAGTCGTATCAAGGCCGTTATTACGGCCAGAGGTGATTGTTCTGGGTACTGATTTGTCAGGATCTATTCTCCCAAATTGGGTGAAAATGTAATCACATGTCAGTTCTAGTATAATATATTTGTCCAATGAATACCCGTTTATCATCTGCATTTTTTTCTTGGTGTAGCAATTTTAATGGCCAGTAGTGTACATAAAATATTGGCAGTCTAGTTACGATTACTACCCTTGTAAGTTAAAAGCCTATAGGCCACCATGTTGTAGCAGAATGGTAAAATCTTGCACGAGCCGCCACTGGAGTTGGCATAGGATGCGGGACAGTGAACGGGGAGCGTGTGGTGTGCCCCAGGACGGCGGCGGAGGAGCAGCGGAGCCTGGGCCACGGAGAGGAGGTGCCGTCGAGCACGTGGTTCGTGTCGGCGTACGGCGCCATCGTGGCGTTCGTCATCCTGCTGAGCACGGCGCGAGCGCTGGGCTTCGCCGCCATGTGCATGCGCGCCTCGCGCCGCCTGCACAACTGGATGTTCGAGCGCGTGCTGCGCTCGCCCATCCGCTTCTTCGACACCAACCCCGCCGGCCGCATCCTCAACCGTTTCTCCAAGGACATCGGCGCCATCGACGAGCTGTTGCCTTTTCCAACGCTTGACATGATACAGGTCAGTGCCACCGCCTCTCGATAGGGGCGTAACGTCAAAGAATCGATATCTGAAATACCGATTGGTGTTGGGAGAAAGTAATCTACGAGGGTAATCCCATAAGTAAGGTCTCCTATTTTTTTTGTAAGTACGTAGGCCTGTTTTTCTACAATGGTTTACATCAGTTTACAGCTTGAACATTTATCTATTTTTCGACATAATCACCATTTCTATCGCTGCATTTTTGTAGAAACTGTGGCAGTTTTTGTATGACCATGTCATACCAGCTCGCCGCCGTGCTGTTCGGAAAGTTATGAAACTCTTCCTTCAGCTCGTCGTCGGAGCTGAATCGCTTTCTGGCCAAATGTTCTTTTAATATATGGAATTCCTATAACCTATGGAACAGGTGATAGTCACTGGGCGCCAAGCTAGGACTGTAGGGTGGGTGGATGATTGTTCCACTGAAACTGTTGCAGGAGAGCAACGGTTTACCGAGCGATGTGTGGGCGAGCGTTGTCATGGAGAATGTGTACGCCCTTACTCAACATTCCTCTTCTCCGGTTCTGAATTGCCTGTTTGAGTCTCACAGTACCTGTCCGCGTTAATTGTGGTCCCAGCGATTCATCTCCGACGACGAGGTGAAAGAAGAGGTGCATAACTTTCTGAACAGCATGGCGGCGAGCTGGCATGAAACGGGCATACAAAATCTGCCACAGCGTCTGCAAAAATGCATAGACAGAAATGGCGATTATGCCGAAAAATAGCTAAATATTCAAGCTGTAAACTGATGTAAGCCATTGTTGAAATAAACAGGCCTATGTATTTACAAAGAAATAAGAGACCTTACTTTTGGGATTACTCTCGTATATACTACGGTACAGGAAACAGCAGCAATAGTGAAAATTACAAATGCTTATCATTTTGATTTTGTGCTCAAATTTGTTAGTTCAAAACAAAGAAAAGTCTCATTTTTCCTCTATTCTAAATAAGGAAAACCATGCAATAATGGCGGGCATCCGTAGCAGAAAATTCATCTAAAGTTGTATCTTGTTTGTGGTTAGTATGTTAGTACGGTTATATTAGTCTTTTACTGTTTAACATCTGTGTTTCATTTTATATTCAAGTTGGTTCATTTAAACATATCAGAGTCTTGAAACATCACCCTCTTCCCTTTAACCCCTTAACTCCTTTAGACAAACTTAAAAACACAGGGAACAGCAATCAAATAGATGGCGATACTGCCGATATCAGCACCTAATTCATTGTTTACCCTCTATTACAGTCAACAAAAGAACAAATCGAATTACAAAATGGTTTAGGCAAGATATCTGTTTGGTGCGAAAAGTGGCTGTGTGGTGAGGTCCTCCATACGAGTACAAAAAAGTGTTTCGGTTACACGATAAATCACATTTGAAGGCTGTCGATCCAAGTAAGTCTCTTGTGATTACGGTTACGAACAACTTCGGTTGGAACAGCCAAATAGAAATTTTGCTGGGGAAGGTGGACCAAAGAAGGCATTCTGTTAGCCGAACACTTAGAGGCTATAATAGTTTTACTGGGGAGACTTCTTACACAATGCTTGTACGTCCTCTTTTTGGGTATTGGTGTACAATGCGAGCTGCTCCTCATATGGGATTGACGGAGGACATTGATGGGTTCAGAGAAGGGCGGCTCGTTTTGTACAATTCCTGATTAATGAATAGTGAGTCACGAATATGTTATGTGAGATAAGGTGGTAATCATTAAAATAATGGGGTTTTAGTTGTGTTGAGTGTGTTTCACGAAGTTTCAATCGCCAACTTTCTCCTATGACTGAAAATTACTTGGACTGTCACCTACATAGGGAGAAATCACCTCCGTAATAAAATAAATCAGAGCTCATACAGAAAGATTTAGGTTTTAGTTTATCGCACGTGCTATTCGATAATGGAACGGTCGAGAAATAGGCGGAAAGTGTTTCTATGGGCCCTCTGCAAATCAGTTCAGTGTGAACTGTAGAGTAATTGCGCAGATGTAGGTATTTAGGCATTGACATAATTTTGGGTATTGATGTCGGTGCCAGCCAAGTATGTCGAATCTGGTATTGGCGCGTTCTTACATTTGTCATATTCTAAGCAAGAGTTCTCACTCCGTTTTGTATAACGGCACATTTCGTTTCTTTGTGTTGCAGATATTCCTCTGTATGTTTGGAATCATCATCCTGGTGCTCATCTCTCAGTACATTGTGATAGTTCCCTTGGCAGTCGTGTCCGTTTTCTTCATATGGCTGTCTGTGATGTTCATATCTACAGGACGGAACGTGAAGCAGTTGGAAGGAATACGTGAGTGTTCTGCCATGTAATGATGTGCTTCGATTAATGACGACGGCTGCAAATAACAGAAAGTTGATTGTGATGTTTCTGCAGGACGAAGCCCGGTGTTCTCGCACCTGTCCGACACGCTGAACGGCCTAGCGACAGTGCGCTCTGCAAGAGTCCAGGAGATGGTCAAGCACGAGTTCGACGCTCACCAGGTGAGAAACAGTACCTCTCGTCACACTTCATACAGGCAGTTGTCACTGTCCTACAACGACATTCAGCAAAGTTCAGAAAACATCATTAACTTCAAAATATTTATTTTTACGACACAGTTTGCATTCCGCAAATAGGGGTTCGATCATCTGCGTCGCATCCAGATAGCGTATAAAGTGTCAGCCGACCAGGGGACACGCAAACCCCTCTACCGCTCTGAGTGTTCAGCAGTCGTCACGCGAAACATGGAACACAGACGCCATACAGTTACTCGCTCGCTCGTTTATACGTTAACACGAGATCAGACTACTATAAATTTATCATATTAGCGGTTCTGTCAATATTTCGGTGCTATCCATAAACATACAGTATCCTGGGAGTGAGTACTAATTACCCAAAGAAACAAATTACCGTGATGACATTACATAAAATAAAACCAGATTCTGATTTTGTTCGTTAAAAAAATTGCACGAAAAAGCGAGAACATTGACAACTTGGACCCACCTTTCAGCTGTACCCAGATATAAAATTTTTAAGAATGAGCCTTCGGGGGATGAAATGCAATTACTGATCGGCAGCTGAAACATCCATATAAATGTACAAATCATGTTGTGAATACTTTTCGCAGAACAAGAACGTACTATCGAATACACAAAATAAAAACATTGGGAACCTTCAGAAAAGCGAATATCGTACAAGAATTCCACAGTAAAACCTTAGACAGATAAAGGTTTTTCTTTCGATTACACACTCCGTAGATGATACTTCTGTAAACTGAGATATCTCTCTCTCTCTCTCTCTCTCACACACACACACACACACACACACACACACACACACACACACACACACACACACACACAGAGAGAGAGAGAGAGAGAGAGAGAGAGAGAGAGAGAGAGAGAGAGAGAGAGAGAGAGAGAGAGAACTCAAAAGCCAAAAAACTTTACAAAACTTTTACATAGTAAAAGAGCGACGGATACTGAAAACGAAGCGCTTAGCACTGTGAAGTGTAGCCTGCCTACCATTTTAGTAATTCATCCATTAATCAAAGACATGGAGCCAAACGTATTCTTTCTTCAAGCGTTACTCAGAATATATTGTACAAAGGAAGTCCGTTGAGTTCATTGTCGAGGGAATCCTGTATTCTGTATTCAAACATCAACATATAATGGAGTTCGTAATTATTTCTCCACAGCTTGACCGTAATAACGAAATATAACTGCTTTGCTGTTAATCAGTATCAGAAGATAGGTGTCGACTGTTGGACATGTCATTTCAAAACACACATTTAGAACTGCTACAAGCGAGCACAAGAAATGTGCACAAACCTATTTCGAAACTCAGAAGATGCAGCTTAATTGGAGTGTCAGATACAGTAAAAGAGGACATTGACGTAGTTTAACGTACTAGAAGGACGTTACACAATGTTTCGCAATTATAGATACAAACAAAAGGAGCGAGTACAAGGTAATGAAACAAGTAAATAACAGGTGCGGAAACCAATGGTTTCGCCGATACGAACGTATACGTAACTGCAGTCATGCCATTGTTAATGTCTAACGTACTAGTTCCCACAGTCAACAGAAATAGCAGTGTACATGTGTAGCATTTGAAGCGGTTGCCACTGCTCTACACAGATTTTCATGCGAATAAATGGGTGATATGCAATTTACCTACAGGCGTGGTAATGGCATTTCACGCGAGGCAGCGCGATTTAATGATGAAACGTATCGACAGAGAAGACAGCCAGGCAGCAGTGTGTTAAACAGGTTGCATTAGCTCCTGCACGACACTGATTCATTAAAACCTCAAATGGAACACGCAGCTGGGTCAAGAATAGTCAACAACACGAATGAAGGGGCTTGTATTAACAAGTGGATGCAATGCCGGGCACGAGCAACACGAGAATTCTTGCAGCAGAATGCGTTTAGCCCTTCACCATATGACAGACATTACATGTGCAACAATAGTACAAAATGTATCATATACAAAGCGTGCAAGCGCTGGCCGCACCTGAATTTCCAGCCCAGGTTGCCTTGTGCCAATCCACACTTACGCAATGATTCAGTTCCTAATGCGCTTGTTACTTACAGACGAATCATGCTTTACCCGAGACAGCATTGTGAACACTCACAACCCACGCGTTCTGGCTTAGGAGAACCCACATTCTACCATTGAATGGAGAATTTCCGTTAACACATGAACAGCTGTCAGAGCAGTTGATATACACACATTCCCTACCTCGGCGACGTACAATTCGTGTATGCCTTCATCTCCTGCAAGAGATATGCTATTTGGATGATGCTTATAGTGAAAGGAAATGCAAATCATTAATTCATCATGGTGCACCAAGACATGTACCTGTTGCTGTTCGGGAATATGTAGCACCAATCTTCGACAAGGTCATCTGTCGTGGCCTCCCAGTTTCTCTGACTTGAGCTTGTTTCATTTTTTGGTGTGGTGATGTTTAAAAGCTTTGGTGTATTGCACTCGTATTGTTAGTGTCGATGAACTCAGAGAACACATTATAAATATTTGTTAATGCTTTCAGAACACCCCTGGGATTTTTGAACATGGATGGGTGTCGATGAGCATGTATGCCGAAGCCTGCCTTCACATGAACAGTCGCCATGTGGGACATTTGTTGTAATGTATTTGTGCTAGTATGTAGTCGCAATCGTCGAGGACTGTGTTGTGAGTTGTTCTACTCAGTATTGATACGTCAAAACAGAGAAGCCATTGATTTCAGGACCTGCGTTAATTACTAGTTCTGCTTGATTCATTGTTCGCTACTGACTCCTTTAGTAGTCACACACCCTGTACACTCAGATAAAATTTTACCACCACCAGCTTAATAGCATGCTGTTCCACGTTAACAAAGCAATACAGCAGCGATTCTTTGTGGCATGTATTCGACGAGTCCTACGTAGATTTCCGTAAGTTATGGGCCAGCTGCTTCTCGACAGGGAGCTGCTGCCAGTAGCATCTCTGATGTGTTGCATTGGACAGGAATCACTAGAATTTGGTGACAAACATCAATCTGAATTCTCGAAGATACTCCTCAAACCACTGCAGCAAGAGTCTGACTTTATCAGACCAACAGTTATCCTGCTGGAAGATGCTGTCGCCGTTAGAGAATGCATGTAATCCGCAACAATGTTCAAGTAATACACAGATATCATCTGGCCTTTTATTGCTTCTGTAAATCCCATGAAAATACGGCTCAGTGACATCCATGGTGTAATTCTGACTGCACCAGTGGGGCTGTAAGTTCCGAACAGTCGTTCGCTTGGATATTGAGGAAGAAAGGAAGGAACTTTATTGATCTAATCAGACGATACTTTTGCATTAGTCCACGGTCAAGTCTCGATGTCCATTGCAATCGTAAATAACCATATTTTTGAGTTAACATGGGAACACGTAGGGTTTCCTACTGCAGAGTCCTATTTTCATCAGCGTCATCCGTAAAACTTATGCCTGCCCCAGCAATACATTCCGTCGTAGTTTCACATTCCACCACAGATCCTGCTTAACAGAGAGGGTAAGCCTCCAACGTTGTTGTGATGAGGTGTGGATGTCCAATCCCTTGTCACTTGTGGATTCACCATCCTTCAGCAACTTGCCTTGGATGCTCCCGACACTTGTTCACGCCCAGTTGCACTCGAACAACGACCCCCTTCCCCTCATGTTTCCGCCATGATTGCTCCCAGGGGCCATGTCATAACAATCTGCTCTTCGCAATGAAATCTTCGAGGGTATTTCTTACCTAATATTTTATTTTCTGGCGAAGATGGAAAGGGACAATAGCTTTCAGAAACATCGCGCTCACTCTGCGATCTTCTGCAGCAAAAAAAAGTGAAGATTTCATTTCATTGCATTGGCACGCTGCTAGCACTTTCATAGACTCATCCACACATCGGCATCTCTAGACAGACTTCCCGTTAGTCTCTGCTCTGTTAGCACATAAGCATTTCCATTACCGCGTCATGTACCTGCAACGCCATCAAGGGGCATATAGTCCCCTGGGACAGTGATCATAGTGCTTTGGCATATCAGTGACAGTATTGCCTCAACAAATTAAACTAGTCGTAGCCTCTAGTTCCGGTTAACGTTTTTGGGAGGCTTCTCCTCGATGTCAGGCAAATGCCAAAACTGGAAATGGTGTCCCAAATTTTCCACAGTGGGAAAGAACGTTAATTCTGTTACAGCTACGAGAGCTTTGGCCGAAGGTACGTGTTCTATGATCGCCCCATCCTCGATGGGTAGGGAGTGAAAAATTTTAAGAATAATCGAGGTATAAGTGCAATTTTCATTTAGACTACCTACCCGCTTAGACTAAAGTTTCACTCACATATAATGCCTCCGAAGACGTGATGCATCGGAAACCAATTGCTGAAATGTTTGCGTGCGTGATAGATAAAAATAAATACATAAAAATTAATAAATTTTATTGATAATCTGTATTATCGATGACTAAGTCTGCGTGGATAAACAAAATGCTAACAGCATCAGTGGCTATTGATAATGTTGACCAACTTTAACCAGTTCGGCAATTTGAATACCTTGCGTTATTGTTGAACCTAGGCGGAAGTATTTTCGTCTTTTGAATTCAGTACACCCAGCTTTTGTGTGGTGACATTAAAGAAAAGGAGTTGCATTATTTAATTAAAACTCCCGCTTAAGCTTTATAAAATCAAATATAAATTTTTAGTGGGGAACACTTTTTTCTTCTTCTTTAAGCACAGTGCTGGCCTTTGTGGCCGAGCGGTTGTAGGCGCTTCAGTCCGGAACCGCGTTGCTGTATGGTCGCAGGTTCGAATCCTGCCTCGGGCATGGATGTGTGTGATGTCCTTAGGTTAGTTCGGTTCAAGTAGTTCTAAGTTCTAGGGGACTGATGACCTAAAATGCTAAGTCCCATAGTGCTCAGAGCCATTTCAACCATTTTTACACACAGTCTCACCACTAAGAATTTTCTGTAACATCAAAAAATCAACCTAAATGTTATTAGATCATGAATATTCATTTAGTTCCTCTCACTGTTAATTTCGATCGCATCTTTGATTTTACTGAGCGAGAGTCAATAATATTTTAACTCCCACGGACATCATGAGTGGCCACCCAGCCACTACACAGCGTTACTTGTGTGAGCACAGCAGCAACATCAGAAACTGTACATTGTAGGTAATTAGTGGTCTTCGTGAATGACTTTCCAGACAGCACGAAGGTTAGGGTTCCTACCTCAGGACAGTAGGAAGATCCTTCTATGCGACTGTAGCACAAAGTTAAAGATAGAAGCAGAATTTCGCTGAAACTGTATTTTGCAAGATTCTAAGAAACCACCTCGCTCCCTTACTGCAGTAATATCGATCCCTACGTCATATAACTCAAAGAAATCTGTGCTGTAGTACCGACACAGTCCTTAACTCTGAACCACAAAGTTATTGTTCCTGCAGATATTTCCTAATATACCCACGCATATTTTCATCTGTGTAGACTTCTACATACAAAGTAATTAAGGCTGCAGGAACACCTGTCCCATCCATCGATAAAAACGTTTTCATACTAGTTTATTATCCCCCCCCCCTCCTCCGGTCACTTCGTCTGTCGCAGTTCCCTGTGCTTACACCAGGAGAATGCGGCCGTATGAAATAACCACTTTCCTGAACACAGATCTGACGGCATTTCTCAGCGTTGATGGTCTGGTACTTTTGTCATGGCTACCTGCAGTACAAAGGAGAAAAGAATGGGCATTTCGGGACCGGCTCAGGGTCTGCAGGTAGACGGTCCGCACACGTGCACGCTCCCTCCCTCCCCCCTCCCCCTCTTCCACCCCACCCATTTCCAACCACTGACACACACACACACACACACACACACACACACACACACACACACACATATCTCCGCACCCTATCATATGAGCCCGAATTTACAATTGCTCAGTTATCATTATTTTTATCATTACTACACGAGATGTAGGACGGGGGCTGTAATATTGTCCTTTCATTAGTTCTCAAATGTGGGCTACCGATATTTTTTGACGAAGACCCTCTGCAATGGACAACGTCCTTGTTGTAACATCTGCCACTGTGCTTCGTTGCCTATTTCTGGGCTACTTTCACGGTGACTAAACTTGCAAATAACTGATCTAGTCTTCCTATTTTCTGTGCTCCATCGCTCCACCTTGATGAGAATGCTGAAGAACGGGTCGAAGGAAGATTGTAACAGAATTCTTTCGTCAGTGAAGTAAAATTCCTTGCGGTGCATTCAATAAAAGTAAACTATCACGTGCTTTGGCTCGACTACATCTACTCATCGGCGGGACAGAAACAGGTTCTTGAAGTATGTAGCTCATGGCAATAACTGATCGCTATTCGCGCAAACATCATCCAGTCTTTCCGTCTATTTACGCGCTTTACAGCATGTTTTATGCATACTCCAAGAAAATGAAGAAAAAAAACACGACGGAAACAGGTATTGTGATACACTTGTACAGACGAAAAAATGACTTGTTTGTTGTTGTGGTCCTCAGTCCTGAGACTGGTCTGATGCAGCTCTCCATGCTACTCTATCCTGTGCAAGCTTCTTCACCTCCCAGTACCTACTGCAAACTACATCCTTCTCAATCTGCTTAGTGTGTTCATCTCTTTGTCTCTCTCTGCGATTTTCACCCTCCACGCTGCCGTCCAATACTAAATTGATGATCCCTTGATGCCTCAGAACATGTCCTACCAACCGATCCCTTCTTCTAGTCAAGTTGTGCCACAAACTTCTCTTCTCCCCAATCCTATTCAATACTTCCTCATTAGTTATATGATCTACCCATCTAATCTTCAGCATTCTTCTGTAGCACCACATTTCGAAACCTTCTATCCTCTTCTTGTCCAAACTATTTACCGTCCATGATTCACTTCCATACATGGCTACACTCCATACAAATACTTTCAGAAATGACTTCCTGATACATAAATCTATACTCGATGTTAACAAATTTCTCTTCTTCAGAAACGCTTTCTTAGCCATTGCCAGTCTACGTTTTATATCCTCTCTACTTCGACCATCATCAGTTACTTTGCTCTACAAACAGCAAAACTCCTTTACTACTTTAAGTGTCTCTTTTCCTAATCTAATTCCCTCAGCATCACCCGACTTAATTCGACTACATTCCATTATCCTCGTTTTGCTTTTGTTAATGTTCATCATATATCCTCCTTTCAAGACACTGTTCATTCCGTTCAACTGCTCTTCTAAGTCCTTTGCTGTCTCTAACAGAATTACGATGTCACCGGCGAACCTCAAAGTTTTTATTTCTTCTCCATGGATTTTAATACCTACTCCGAATTTATCTTTTGTTTATTTTACTGCTTGCTCAATATACATATTGAATAACATTAGAGAGAGGCTACGACCCTGTCTCACTCCCTTCCCAACCACTGCTTCCCTTTCATGCCCCTCGACTCTTACAACTGCCATCTGGTTCCTGTACAAATTGTAAATAGCCTTTCGCTCCCTGTATTTTACCCCTGCCACCTTTAGAATTTGGAAGAGAGTATTCCAGTCAACATTGTCAAAAGCTTTCTCTAAGTCTACAAATACTAGAAACGTAGGTTTCCCCTTCCTTAATCTAGCTTCTAAGATAAGTCGCAGGGTCAGTGTTGCCTCACGTGTTCCAACATTTCTACGGAATCCAAACTGATCTTCCCCGAGGTCGGCTTCTACTAGTTTTTCCATTCGTCTGTAAAGATTTCGCGTTCGTATTTTGCAGCTGTGACTTATTAAACTGATAGTTCGGTAATTTTGGTAGAGTTTTGTCAGGAATGGCTCTCGCAAGACCGTCAGTAGTTCCAATGGAATGTTGTCTACTCCGGCGGCCTTGTTTCGACTCAGGTCTTTCAGTACTCTGTCAAACTTTTTACGCAGTATCGTATCTCCCATTTCATCTTCATCTACATCCTCTTCCATTTCCATAATATTGTCTTCAAGTACATCGCCCTTGTATAAACCTTCTATATACTCCTTCCACCTTTCTGCCTTCCATTCTTTGCTTAGAACTGGGTTGCCATCTGAGCTCTTGATATTCATACACGTGGTTCTCTTTTCTCCAAAGCTCTCTTTAATTTTCCTGTAGGCAGTATCTATCTTACCCCTAGTGAGATAAGCCTCTACATCCTTACATTAGTCCTCTAGCCATCCCTGCTTAGCCATTTTGCACTTCCTGTCGATCTCATTTTTGAGACGTTTGTATTCCTTTTTGCCTGCTTCATTTACTGCATTTTTATATTTTCTTCTTTCATCAATTAAATTCAATATTCCTTCTGTTACCCAGGATTTCACTAGCCCTCGTCTTTTTACCAACTTTATCCTCTGCTGCCTTCACCACTTCATCCCTCAAAGCTATCCATTCTTCTTCTGCTGTATTTCGTTCCCCAATTCCTGTCAATTGGTCCCTTATGCTCTCCTTGAAACTCTGTACAACCTCTGGTTCTTTTAGTTATCCAGGTCCCACCTCCTTAAATTCCCACCTTTTTGCAGTTTCTTCAGTTTTAATCTACAGGTCATAACCAATAGATTGTGGTCAGAGTCCACACCTGCCCCTGGAAATGTTTTACAATTTAAAACCTGGTTCCTAAATCTGTCTTACCATTATATAATCTCTCTGAAACCTGTCAGTATCTCCAGGCTTCTTCCATGTATACAGCCTTCTTTTAAGACTCTTGAACTAAGTGCTACCGATGATTAAGTTGTGCTCTGTGCAAAATTCTACCAGGCTGCTTCCTCTTTCATTTCTTTGCCCCAGTCCATATTCACCTACTACGTTTCCTTCTCTCCCCTTTCCTACTACCGAATTCCAGTCACCCATGACTATTAAATTTTCGTCACCCTTCATTGCCTGAATAATTTCTTTTATTTGATCATACATTTCTTCAATTTCTTCGTCATCTGCAGAGCTAGTTGGCATATAAACTTGTACTACTGTGGTAGCCGTGGGCTTCGTATCTATCTTGGCCACAATAATGCGTTCACTATGCTGTTTGCAGTAGCTTACCCGCATTCCTACCTTCCTATTCATTATTAAAGCTAATCCTGCCTTAACCCTATTTTATTTTGTGTTTAAAACCCTGTATTCACCTGACCGAAAGTCTTGTTCCTCCTGCCACCGAACTTCACAAATTCCCACTATATCTAACTTTACCCGATACATTTCCCTTTTTAAATTTTCTAACCTACCTGCCCGATTAAGTGATCTGTCATTCCACGCTTCGATCTTTAGAACGCCAGTTTTCTTTCTCCTGATAACGACATCCTCTTGAGTAGTCCCCGCCCGGAGATCCGAATGGGGGAATATTTTACCTCCAGAAAATTTTACCCAAGAGGATGCCATCATTTAACCATACAGTAAAGCTGCACGCCCTCGGGAAAAATTACGGCTGTAGTTTCCCCTTGCCTTCAACCGTTCGCAGTACCAGCACAGCCAGGCCGTTTTCGTTATTGTTACAAGGCCGTATCAGTCAATCATCCAGACTGTTGCCCCTGCAACTACTGAAGAGGCTGCTACCCCTTTTCAGGAACCACGCGTTTGTCTGTCCTCTCAACAGATACCCCTCCGTTGTGGTTGCACCTACGTACGGCTATCTGTATCGCTGAGGCACGCAAGCCTCCCCGCCAACGGCAAGGTCTATGGTTCATGGGGGGGGGGGGGGGGGGAGGAGGAGATTTGAGAGAGATACACAAATTTAGCAAGTCAGTAACACATCTGTCCACCTCTGGCCATTATGCAAGCAGTTAAACTTTGCTTTGATAGTTGTTGGATGAGTTACTGAGAGATATTGTTCAAATCCTGTCCAGCTGGGGCTTTAGTTTGTCAGAATCCAGTGATATTTTTTGTCCATGCTTTTAGCAGGAGGTCTATGGGACGACGGCTGTTTATTATCGTGACAAGTAAATAAAAACACCTGATTGTATTTTATTTTGTCGCTACCAGTTTAAACAGTTCAGTGCGTCATCTTCAGGCTGTTTTTGATGCGATACAGGTTGATATGATCCCCCATGCATACCATCTGTTGCCAGCATTACTGGATGCGCAGATAATTTCAACACTCCAACCATCAACTGAGTTGAGTGCTGACACCTTATCTGCGCATCCAGTAATGCTGGCAACAGATGTGGTATGCATGGGGATCATATCAACCTGTATCGCATCAAAAACAGCCTGAAGATGACGCACTGAAGTGTTGAAACTGGTAGCGACAAAATAAAATAAAATAAAATCATAAGGACGGCTGTAGGTGTTACTTACTTGTCACGAAAATCCAGAGATGGATGGAGGGCCCAACCCATAATGGCCCAAACGTTCTCAGCTGGGGAGATATGCAGCAGCCTCGCTGACAAAGGCAGGGTTTGGCAAACACGAATATAAGCAGTAGAAACACTCGCCGTGTGCTTGAGGGAGTTATCTTGATAATAGGTAAGCCTAGGATAGCTCGCTATGAAGGGCAACGAAACTGGACCTAGAATACGGTCGGCGTACCGCTTTGCTGTAAGTGTGCCACGGATGACCGTTAAAGGGGGTTCTCATACGAAATCACACCTCAGACCATGCCTCCTGGTTGGTAGGCCATAGGATTAGGGACAGTCAGATCCTGTATGTCTCCAGACAGTAATCTCATAGACTGGAGCAGAATTGTCTTCAGTGATGATTACCCCTTCGGATTGAGTCCCGACGACCAGCGAAGACGAGTCTGGAGGCACCTCGGACAGCGGTGGAATACCAACACGAGTGTCGTCCCAGCCCGACAAACAGGAGTGATGCTCTGGGATGCCATTTCTGTTCAGTGGGACCTCTTTGGTTGTCAGCCGCGGCACCCTTCTCTAACACTGCGGTACGTCGACGGTATTCTACGCCTCGTTTTGTTGCTCTTCATGGCAAGCCATCTGGGCATAAATTTCAGCGAGATAAAGCCCGCACACGTAGAGTTACTAATGCTTGTCTCTGTGCTTGCCTCACCCTACCTTGGCTAGCAAGGTTGCTGAATCCCCAGTTGAGAACTTAGAGATCATTATGGGCAGGGCCCTCTAACCAGCTCAGGATTTTGATGATCTAACGCTCCAATTGGACTAAATTTGGCACTATACCCTCAGGAGAGGCAGCTAACAATTCTTATCAATAAATACCAAGCTGAATAGTTGCTTGCTTGAGGGTCAGAGGTCTACAAACACGTGATAGGTTTTCTCAATCTGTTAAGCTCCTCCTTTTGAAAGTAGTTTTTTTCTTCAAAAATTGTATTCATTTGTTTACCTGTACATGTATACCACAGATTTCCGTCCCATTCGGATAATTTCTTCGAAGTGTGTCGTTCGCTTGCGTCTTGTGTTACTGTGTTTAGTCAAATGTCAATCACTGAAGCGGGCATCAATCACCTGCAGGTCGGTCTTCATTTCATACTAACCATCTTAATGTTGTTGCTTTCCTGTGGGCCAGCGAACAGGCTCATAGCAGACGCTGTCAGCCAGCTCATTTGTATAGATCTATTATCGGTCTTATGGAAGTCGAGAAACACGGCAACACCTGGAGATGCGCTATCTACTTCCTTCTGGATCTCAAGAACGAACAGAGAAAACAGGATTGCACACTGCTGAAAACATATTCATTCCCGTACAGGAGTTTTACTATCTGCAGAAAAAGGCTAATTCGAAAAATATGTAACTTCGTTAATAAACGTTTTATAACAAAGTGGTAATAATGTATATCCTTTCCTTTTCCTTGAATTGTGTGGAAGATTAACTGCTGTTACGGTGCAACGAAAGTTATATTTATAACAGTTGCAGTTGACTCGATACACGTGTCAGGAATTGAGAGAGTTCCGTGTTTGCCATCAGCTGCACAAATTAGTTAAAATTATTCATGAATTTGTACAGCTGGTGGCAAACACAAAATACTTCAAATGTAATAGTCCAGCATCGTGTTTTGTGCCCATCAGTCTAGAGCTTTTTCTGAAAAGACTACTAACCCGTTTTTTATTAATTTCCACCAGAAAACTGTACATGTTTTTTTTATTAGTTTTCAGAGATTTCACATAATTTTCTGCTATTTCTTCCAGGACAGACACACGTCAGCCTGGTTCCTGTACGTGTGCTCTGGAACTGCACTGGGGCTGTGGCTGGATTTACTCAGCGTCGTTTACGTCACTCTCGTCACGTTCAGCTTCCTTGTCATTAATTCTGGTGAGTAACGACTCGCAACAAACCTCCGAATATCTGTACACGATTTTATTGTAGCTTTGTCACCAAGTGTTAAGTTTGCCGCATTATGTGTAAACCGTATAAAGCACAGGCAGCAAAGAATTGTACTGAACTATTCTACTGAGAGGCGACGTCTCAGTATCTGATCCGCCTGGTATAGCTAGCAGAAATATTTTATTTAAAAGAAATGGGGTTCACAGTAAAAGGCAGTAACATAAGGGGACCTCGAGATGAGAGCATGCTACTGAAACGCATCTTATCAAACTGTAGTTGGGAATAGTGACTGAGATAGAAATCGTGTGACGTTTTGTATCGATAAGCTATTCGAAAATCTCTTATGTCTGAAGTTATGGTTCATATCACTCACAATTATATAGTCAATAATTTGTAAATTTAATTTTCCAGTCTCCTTTTGCTCACGAAATCAGCAGTATCACTTTACAAAATTTCTGCAGTTTTCTGAGATAAATTGGCAACGAATTCGGTAACTGTGGGTGGTGTGTTAACTGTTGCGTCGGAGGAAACTCATGTATGTCGCACATTCTGCATTCCGTTACGGAGTAGCATTGTCGAAAGTAGAAAATCAACAAGAAATGGCAGGAGCCATTAGAGCAGGGGCTGTTTACTGGAGGGAAGTAGTTAATGGCCTCCTTAAACAGCTCTCATGCTAGCCACAACTTTTCCAGAGGTCTCACATAGAATGTTGATAACTATTTTGCGTAAGGCGGTGCGTAACGAAGTCACTTCATTAATGAAACTAATGTGCTCCGTTTTCGAAGAGCAAGTGAAAACTGAAATCGGCATTCATCAAGAACGTAGCAGCTTGGTCCGTGATCAACTATTTTTCCCTGTAGGGATGCAGCGCAGGTTTGCTTCCGCAGGGAAGACCGATGAATGACCAAACATGTTACTAGGTACGAAACTTCCGGACCGAGAATCGAACTCGGGACCTTTGCCTTTCGCGGGCAAGTGCTCTACCAATTGAGCTAAACGAGAACGACTCACAGCAAATCCCCCAGGCTCTAGCTAAGCCATGTCTCCGCAGTATTCTTTCGTCTAGAATTGCTGGTCCCGCAAGTTTTGCAGAATAACTTCTGTAAAGTTAGGAAGGTAGGAGATGAGGTACTGGCGGTTGTTAAGACTGTGAGGACGAGTCGTGAGTTGTCCTTGGGTAGTTAAGCTGAAGGAGCAGTTACTAGCAAAAGGCAAAGAACCCGAGTTTGAGTCACGATGCGGCACCTAGTTTTAATCTGCCAGGAAGCTGCCTATCAACGCACATTCCTCTGCAGAGGGAAAACTGATTCTGGTTGTTACTAGATAGGTATTACAATTTAGGTTCTGTACACATGGGTAAGTACACTGGACAAATAATCAGTTATCATCACGCTAATACGGTGTTACCACCGCTTCAATATTTTATAACGGTCTCTGTTCGGCGAGGAAGTGCGTCCACGAGCTTTTCACGTTCTCCACACCAGCTGAAGCCCCTAATAGAGGGCGGGCCGTAGAGCTGCCAAACTGCAGAGACGTTGATTGTCACGATTCACGCGTTATTTCAAAAAATCCATGTCGTTTTCTATGCGATGATTTCGTGAGCCAGTCGAGGCGCCTGATAGTTCCTCAAACCAAGAACGAATGGGTGCAGACCAGTGAACAGGGCTGTTGTCAGCTTAAAAGACGGAAGTGTCTACAGCATACTTTTAATAAAGATACTGTAGAAAGTGCAATATTTGATTGCCGTGAATACTGAAATATCATGGTCCACACGGCCAACTAGCACGTACGTACTACTTCGCCGTCTTGATTTACGTCAGCAGTAGAGTCATGCCCGTAGTTCTCCACTACAGCTGATCAAAAATGCACAGTATTCTCTTTGAAAGAGGTGACTAATATTTTGTCCGGTGAGCTAATTAGTTATAGATGATCAGTGTTACGAAAGCAGTAGATTTCACCACATGTGGACTTGCGTTCCATTTGCAGATTCCGTGGCCGGGTCTAACGTGGGTCTGGCGGTGTCGCAGTCCCTGCTGCTGACGGGCATGCTGCAGTACGGCGTGCTGCAGCTCAACGAGATGGTCAGCCAGGCCACCTCCATAGAGCGTGTGCTGGAGTACACGCGCCTGCCGCCAGAGCCCGCCCTCGAGTCGGAGGAAGGTGAGTTCGCTGGCAGCTTCCACGATGCAAGCCCTTAAACCCGCAATGGGTAACTAATCCACAAAACGACATCTACATGAAACCTCGAGCTTTTCTCCGGTGTACAATTCATTACAATCTGTATGTTCACATATACTGGGGGTATATCGACCCGCCAGGGTAGCCGAGAGCGCTAACGCGCTGCTTCCTGGACTGTAGGAGGCGCGCCGGCCCCGGCGGATTAACGACGAGTGCCAGCCTGAATGTGGTTTTTATGCGGTATTTCACATCCCGCCAGGTGAATACCGGGCTGGTCCCCAAGTTCCGCCTCTGTTACACGCGTTGCAGACATTTGAAGCACGTCCGCACTATTTCACGATTTACACTAGACTCGGACAGCTGGGGTGGTACGGGGTGGCGGCAGGAAGGGCTTCCGGCCGTCCCTACAACTAACATTGCCAAATCCGTTGTAACTACGCTGACCCTCCGATCGCTGCGGAACTGTGGCGTAAGCGAAAGAAAGAATACTGCATGTATAAGGCTGTATATATGGAAGAAACCTGGAGATGCCGACAGGTTTCAGATAGATTATATAATGGTAAGACAGTGATTTAGGAACTAGGTTTTAAATTGTAAGACATTTCCAGGGGCAGATGTGGACTCTGACCACAATCTATTGGTTATGACCTGTAGATTAAAACTGAAGAAACTGCAAAAAGGTGGGAATTTAAGGAGATGGGACCTGGATAAACTGAAAGAACCAAAGGTTGTACAGAGTTCCAGGGAGAGCATAAGGGACCAATTGACAGGAATTGGGGAAAGAAATACAGTAAAAGAAGAATGGGTAGCTTTGAGGGATGAAGTAGTGAAGGCAGCAGAGGATCAAGTAGATAAAAAGAGAAGGGATAGTAGAAATCCTTGAGTAACAGAAGAAATACTGAATTTAATTGATGAAAGGAGAAAATATAAAAACGCAGTAAATGAAGCAGGTAATAAGGCATACAAACGTCTCAAAAATGAGATCGACAGAAGTGCAAAATGGCTAAGCAGCCATGGCTAGAAGACAAATGTAAGGATGTAGAGGCTATCTCGCTAGGGGTATGATAAACTCCTGGAAATGGAAAAACAGAACACATTGACACCGGTGTGTCAGACCCACCATACTTGCTCCGGACACTGCGAGAGGGCACGCACGGCACAGCGGACACACCAGGAACCGCGGTGTTGGCCGTCGAATGGCGTTAGCTGCGCAGCATTTGTCCACCGCCGCCGTCAGTGTCAGCCAGTTTGCCGTGGCATACGGAGCTCCATCGCAGTCTTTAACACTGGTAGCATGCCGCTACAGCGTGGACGTGAACCGTATGTGCAGTTGACGGACTTTGAGCGAGGGCGTATAGTGGGCATGCGGGAGGCCGGGTGGACGTACCGCCGAATTGCTCAAAACGTGGGGCGTTAGGTCTCCACAGTACATCGATGTTTCCAGTGGTCGGCGGAAGGTGCACGTGCCCGTCGACCTGGGACCGGACCGCAGCGACGCACGGATGCACGCCAAGACCGTAGGATCCTACGTAGTGCCGTAGGGGACCGCACCGCCACTTCCAGCAAATTAGGGACCCTGTTGCTCCTGGGGTATCGGCGAGGACCATTCGCAACCGTCTCCATGAAGCTGGGCTACGGTCCCGCACACCGTTAGGCCGTCTTCCGCTCACGCCCCAACATCGTGCAGCCCGCCTCCAGTGGTGTCGCGACGGGCGTGAATGGAGGGACGAATGGAGACGTGTCGTCTTCAGCGATGAGAGTCGCTTCTGCCTTGGTGCCAATGATGGTCGTATGGTCGTATGCGTGTTTGGCGCCGTGCAGGTGAGCGCCACAATCAGGACTGCATACGACCGAGGCACACAGGGCCAACACCCGGCATCATGGTGTGGGGAGCGATCTCCTACACTGGCCGTACACCTCTGGTGATCGTCGAGGGGACACTGAATAGTGCACGGCACATCAAAACCGTCATCGAACCCATCGTTCTACCATTCCTAGACCGGCAAGGGAACTTGCTGTTCCAACAGGACAATGCACGTCCGCATGTATCCCGTGCCACCCAACGTGCTCTAGAAGGTGTAAGTCAACTACCGTGGTCAGCAAGATCTCCGGATCTGTCCCCCATTGAGCATGTTTGGGACTGGATGAAGCGTCGTCTCACGCGGTCTGCACGTCAGCACGAACGCTGGTCCAACTGAGGCGCCAGGTGGAAATGGCATGGCAAGCCGTTCCACAGGACTACATCCAGCATCTCTACGATCGTCTCCATGGGAGAATAGCAGCCTGCATTGTTGCGAAAGGTGGATATACACTGTACTAGTGCCGACATTGTGCATGCTCTGTTGCCTGTGTCCATGTGCCTGTGGTTCTGTCAATGTGATCATTTGATGTATCTGACCCCAGGAATGTGTCAATAAAGTTTCCCCTTCCTGGGACAATGAATTCACGGTGTTCCTATTTCAATTTCCAGGAGTGTAGATACTGCCTACAGGAAAATTAGAGACCTTTGGAGATGATAGAAGGGAAAGCAGAAAGGTGGAAGTAGTATATAGAGGATCTATACAAGGGCGATGTACTTGAGGACAATATTATGGAAATGGAAGAGGATGTAGACGAAGATGAAATGTGAGATACTATATTGCGTAAAGAGTTTGACAGAGCACTGAAAGGCCTGAGTCGAAACAAGGCCCCCGGAGTAGACAATATTCCATTAGAACTACTGACGGCCTTGGGAGAGCCAGTCCTGACAAAACTCTACCATCTGGTGAGCAAGATGTATGAGACAGGCGAAATACCCTCAGACTTCAGGAAGAATATAATAATTCCAATCCCAAAGAAAGCAGGTGTTTACAGATGTGAAAATTACCGAAGTATCAGTTTAATAAGTCACAGCTGCAAAATACGAACGCGAATTCTTTACAGACGAATGGAAAAACTAGTAGAAACCGACCTCGTGGAAGATCAGTTTGGATTCCGTAGAAATATTGGAACACGTGAGGCAATACTGGCCCTACGACTTATCTTAGAAGCTAGATTAAGGAAGGGCATACCTACGTTTCTAGTATTTGTAGACTTAGAGAAAGCTTTTGACAATGTTGACTGGAATACTCTCTTCCAAATTCTAAAGGTGGCAGGGGTAAAATACAGGGAGCGGAGGCTATTTAGAATTTGTACAGAAACCAGATGGCAGTCATAAGAGTCGAGGTGCATGAAAGGGAAGCAGTGGTTGGGAAAGGAGTGAGACAGGGTTGTAGCCTCTCCCCGATGTTATTCAATCTTTATATTGAGCAAGCAGTGAAGTAAACAAAAGAAAAATAAGGAGTACGTATTAAAATCCATGGAGAAGAAATAAAAACGTTGAGCTTCGTCGATGACATTGTAATCCTGTCAGAGACAGCAAAGGACTTGGAAGAGCAGTTGAACGGAATGGATAGGGTCTTGAAAGGAGGATATAAGATGAACATTAACAAAAGCAAAACGAGGATAATGGAATGTAGTCGAATTAAGTCGGGTGATACAGATGGAATTAGATTAGGAAATGAGTCACTTAAAGTAGTAAAGGAGTTTTGCTATTTGGGGAGCAAAATAACTGATGATGGTCGAAGTAGAGAGGATATAAAATGTAGACTGGCAATGGCAAGGAAAGCGTTTCTGAAGAAAAGAAATTTGTTAACATCGAGTATAGATTTAAGTGTCAGGAAGTCATTTCTGAAAGTATTTGTATGGAGTGTAGCCATGTATGTAAGTGAATCATGGACGGTAAATAGTTTGGACAAGAAGAGGATAGAAGGTTTCGAAATGTGGTGCTACAGAAGAATGCTGAAGATTACATTGGTAGATCACATAACTAATGAGGAAGTATTGAATAGGATTTGGGAGAAGAGGAGTTTGTGGCAAAATTTGACTAGAAGAAGGGATCGGTTGGTAGGACATGTTCTGAGGCATCAACATCTACATCTACATGACTACACTGCAATTCACATTTAAGTGCTAGGCAGAGGGTTCATCGAACCACAATCATACAATCTCTCTACTATTCCACTCCCGAACAGCGAGTGGTTAAAACGAACACCTAAACCTTTCTGTTCGAGCTCTGATTTCTCTTATTTTATTTTGATGATCATTCCTACCTATGTATGTTGGGCTCAACAAAATATTTTCGCATTCGGAAGAGAAAGTTGGTGACTGAAATTTCGTAAAACGTCTCGCCGCGACGAAAAACGTCTATGCTGTAATGACTTCCATCCCAACTCGTGTATCATATCTGCCACACTCTCTCCCCTATAACGTGATAATACAAAACGAGCTGCCCTTATGTTGCATCCTTTCGACGTCCTCCGTCAATCCCATCTGGTAAGGATCCCACACCGCGCAGCAATATTCTAACAGAGGACGAACGAGTGTAGTGTAAGCTGTCTCTTTAGTGGACTTGTTGCATCTTCTAAGTATCCTGCCAATGAAACGCAACCTTTGGCTCGCCTTCCCGACAATATTATCTATGTGGTCCTTCCAACTGAAGTTGTTCGTAATTTTAACACCCAGGTACATAGTTGAATTGACAGCCTTGAGAATTGTACTATTTATCGAGTAATCGAATTCCAACGGATTTCTTTCGGAACTCAGGTGGATCATCTCACACTTTTCGGTATTTAGCGTCAACTGCCACCTGACACACCATACAGCAATCTTTTCTAAATCGCTTTGCAGCTGATACTGGTCTTCGGATGACCTTACTAGACGGTAAATTACAGCATCATCTGCGAACAGTCTAAGAGAACTGCTCAGATTGTCACCCAGGACATTTATATAGATCAGGAACAGTAGAGGTCCCAGGACGCTTCCCTGGGGAACACCTGATATCACTTCAGTTTTACTCGATGATTTGCCGTCTATTTCTACGAACTGCGACCTTCCTGACAGGAAATCACGAATCCAGTCGCACAACTGAGACTATACCTCATAGCTCCGCAGCTTGATTAGAAGTCGCTTATGAGGAACGGTGTCAAAAGCTTTCCAGAAATCTAGAAATAGGGAATCAACTTGAGATCCCCTGTCGATAGCGGCCACTACTTCGTGCGAATAAAGAGCTAGCTGCGTTGCACAAGAGCAATGTTTTCTGAAGCCAAGCTGATTACGTGTCATTAGATCGTTCCCTTCGAGGTGATTCATAATGTTTGAATACAGTATATGCTCCAAAACCCTACTGCAAACCGACGTCAATGATATAGGTCTGTAGTTAAATGGATTACTCCTACTACCCTTCTTGAACACTGGTGCGACCTGCGCAATTTTCCAATCTGTAGGTACAGATCTATCGGTGAGCGAGCGGTTGTATATGAGTGCGAAGTAGGGAGCTATAGTATCAGCGTAATCTGAAAGGAACCTAATCGGTATACAATCTGGACCTGAAGACTTGCCCGTATCAAGCGATTTGAGTTGCTTCGCAACCCCTAAGGTATCTACTTCTAAGAAACTCACGCTAGCAGATGATCGTGTTTCAAATTCTGGAATATTCCATTCGTCTTCCCTGGTGAAGGAATTTGGGAAAACTGCGTTCAATAACTCCGCTTTAGCGGCACAGTCGTCGATAACAGTACCATCGGCACTGCGCAGCGAAGGTATTGACTGCGTCTTGCCGCTTGTGTACTTTACATACGACCAGAATTTCTTCGGATTTTCTACCAAATTTCGAGACAATGTTTCGTTGTGGAACCTATTAAAGGCATCTCGCATCGAAGTACGTGCCAAATTTCGCGCGTCTGTAAATTTTAGCCCATCTTCGGGATTTCGCGTTCTTCTGAACTTCGCATGCTTTTTCCGTTGCCTCTGCATCAGCATTCAGACCTTTTTTGTGTACCACGGGGGATCCGTTCCATCTCTTACCAATTTATGAGGTATGAATATCTCAATTGCTATCGCTACTATATCTTTGAATTTGAGCCACATCTCGTCTACATTCGCATAGTCAGTTCGGAAGGAATGGAAATTGTCTTTTAGGAAGGCTTCTAGTGGCACTTTATCCGCTTTTTTAAATAAAATTATTTTGCGTTTGTTTCTGATGGATTTGGAAGAAATGGTATTGAGCCTAGCTACAATGACCTTGTGATCACTAATCCCTGTATCAGTCATGATGCTCTCTATCAGCTCTGGATTGTTTGTGGCTAAGAGGTCAAGTGTGTTTTCGCAACCATTTACAATTCGCGTGGGTTCGTGGACTAACTGCTCGAAATAATTTTCGGAGAATGCATTTAGGACAATCTCGGAAGACGTTTTGTGCCTACCACCGGTTTTGAACAAGTATTTTTGCCAACATACCGAGGGTAGGTTGAAGTCCCCACCAACTGTAACCGTATGAGTGGGGCATTTATTTGTTACGAGACTCAAACTTTCTCTGAACTGTTCCGCAACTGTATCATCGGAGTCTGGGGGTCGGTAGAAGGTGCCAATTATTAACTTAATTCGGCTGTTAAGTATAACCTCCACCCACACCAATTCGCACGGAGTATCTACTTCGACGTCACTACAAGATAAACCACTACTGACAGACACAAACACTCCACCACCAATTCTGCCTAATCTATCTTTCCTGAACACCGTCTGAGACTTCGTAAATATTTCTGCAGAACTTATTTCAGGCTTCAGCCAGCTTTCTGTACCTATAACGATATCAGCTTCTGTGCTTTCTATTAGCGCTTGAAACTCAGGGACTTATCCAGTGCAACTACAACAATTTACAACTATAATTCCGACCGTTCCTTGATCCAAGCACGTCCTGTAATTGCCAAGCACCCTCTGACATTGCAGCCCATCCCGCACTTTCCCGAGGCCTTCTAACCTAAAAAACCGCCCAGTCCACGCCACACAGCCTCCGCTACCCGTGTAGCCGCCAGCTGAGTGTAGTGAACTCCTGACCTATTCAGCGGAACCCGAAACCCCACCACCCTATGGCCCAAGTCAAGGAATCTGCAGCCAATACGGTCGCAAAACCGTCTGAGCCTCTGATTCAGACCCTCCACCCGGCTCTGCACCAAAGGTCCACAGTCGGTTCTGTCAACGATGCTTCAGATAGTGAGCTCTGCCTTCATCTCGTAAGCAAGACCGGCAGCCTTCACCAAATCAGATAGCCGCTGGAATCCAGAGAGAATTTCCACAGATCCAGAGCGACACACGTCATTAGTGCCGACATGTGCCACCACCTGCAGCTGGCTGCACCCTGTGCTCTTCATGGCATCCGGAAGGACCCTTTCCACATCAGGAATGACTCCTTCCGGAATGCACACGGAGTGCACACTGGATTTGTTCGCCTCCTTAGCCGCCGTATCCCTAAGGGGCCCCATTACGCGCCTAACATTGGAGCTCCCAACTACCAGTAAGCCCACCCTCTGCGATTGCTCGGACCTTGAAGGCTGAGAACGATCCTCTGAAACAGGGCAGGCAGCTGCATCTGGCTCAGCCAGAGACAGTGCCTGAAACCGGTTTGTCGGATGCACCGGGGAGGCTTTCTGATCAGCCTCAGGGGACGCCTTTCGCTGCGTGCCACGCCTTGGAACGACCTCCCAATCAACCACAGGCTAGGGCTCAGCCCCACTGCGGGCAGCAACCGGGGCAACCACAGCGGCAGACCGATCTGGGGACAGACGGGACGAGGTTGACATCCCCGTGATACCCAAGTCCGGCTCCCCACAGTGGTGCCCATTGGCAACAGCCTCAAGCTGCGCGACCGAAGTCAGCGCCGATTGCAGCTGTGAGCGAAGGGATGCCAAGTCAGCCCTCATCCGAACACAGCAATCGCAGTCCCTGTCATCAATTTAGTATTGGAGGGCAGCGTGGAGGGTGAAAATCGTAGGTACTGGGAGATCAAGCAGCTTGCACAGGATAGAGTAGCATGGAGTGCTGCATGAAACCAGTCTCAGGACTGAAGACAACAACATACTGATAGTATTGTACTATGAGCATTTTCTCTGGTGTTTCAGCAGATATTTGCAATTTTGTTTTCGCAATGTCCAGCTGGAATGAGTCCAAATAAATAGTGCATGCGGTGTTGCTGAGTCGCTTCTGCATTGCTGTTTATTCTTCGTGTTTTACGGCCCCTGTTAAAACATATCGATCAAACAATTATCACCCTAGACTAACCTAGGACAGCTCTATTCAATGGACGCGTAAAATTCCGCTGTAAAAAAAAAAAAAAAAAAAAAAAAAAAAAAAAAAAAAAAAAAATTTCTTCATAACGCAGGGACAAACTGACGCTTTCCGTCGACACTGGGCTTAACATGAAAGACGTGTTGGGCACAATTTTTTTTTTTTGTCTTGATTCCAGCTGGACAATGCGAAAACGAAATTGCAAATATCTGCTGAAATTCCAGCGCAAACGCTCCTGACTACTACCTTCGTAGAGATAGGCACTGTAAAGTGTCTAATTTCGCTCTCTGACAGTTACAGGCTGACAATTATTAAACTAGATGAAACAAAATCGTCATAACTTCTTAATAGTTTGCGTTAGGGCGTTCATGGTGCACGGTTAACCACGGGGCATGATCGGAATTAGTATGCGCATGCGTGGGTTGGTTTAGCGACGAAGCCCACTTTCATTTTCGTGGGTTCGTCCGTAAGCAAAACTGGCGCTTATGGGGAATTGAGAATTCGCATTTCGCCGTCGAGAAGTCTATTCACCTTCATCGGGCGACTGTGTGGTATGCAATATACAGTCACAGAATAATCAGTGCGATATTTCTTGATGGCACAGTGACTACCGAATGGTACGTGAAGGTTTTGGAAGATGATTTCATCTCCATTTTCCAAAGTGACCCTGATTTCGACAAGAAGTGGTTCATGCAAGGTGGAGCTCGGTCACATCGAAGCAAGAGTGTGTTTGATGTCGTGGAGGAGCACTTCAGGACCGCATTCTGGCTCTGGGGTAGCCAGAAGCCACTGGCATGAGCTTCGATTGGCCGCCGTATTCTCCGGACCTGAAACCATTAGACTCCTTTTTGTGGAGCTTTATTAAAGATAAGTTACACAACAATAACCCTAAAACCACTGCTGGGCTGAAAACAGCCATTCAGGAGGTCATCGACAACATCGATGTTCCCACGCTTCAGCGGGTCCTGCAGGATTTCGCTATTCGTAGGCGCCACATCGTCAATGATGGCTAGCATATCAAACATGTCATAACCTAAATCTGAATATCTGTAGGGACGTTTACATGTTGAAGAAGGTGTGTGCATGCAGTAGTTTGTACCTAATTTAAATTTGTTTTCATATAGTTCAGTAATTGTCACCCTGTACATACACAAGGGCCGTTAGAGAGTTGGGTATACCCATTAGCTGAAACCTGAACTGTATGTTTGTCAGGAGTTGCAACAGTAAGAGCCAGCAACATTGAACAACAGGTAAACATAACATCGATATTCCATTCGGGAGCACTAGGATTCAAATCTGTTTCTTTATCTCCCAAGGATTTCTTAGTTCACTTACGGCAAAAGCAATGGTAGTTAAATCGAAAATACAACACCGTCTCCTATTCCATCCTCCTCCGATTCGAAGTCGTATTCCATTTCAGGTAACCTCTCCAAGCACCTGACGTTAAATATGGCAATTCTTTTGTTTTAAATTAAGTATAAATAGGATGTGATATTAAATTTTCCTAAAAGAATACTGCAAGAGTTTCAAGGTAAGGAAAAGTTTACCACACAAAATGTCGTAAGTCCTAGAGTCTAAAACGAGCAATTGTTACGAAGTCTAGGTACAGATTAAAAAAGGTCGTGTGATTACCTGAGGTTGTTAGAAAATTGACATTCTGTATTCTTCATTAGGTTCCTCAAGGACCCAACGGCTAACAGATGTTATTTCTAACAAGGAACTGTGTGTCAGTCTAAGATCCGTGGGTATCTCTGAAAGGGTTGTTCTAAAGCTTTAAAATGACACTATGTGCTATCTCCACTGGTATGAGACTGCAATCGGTGTCTGCTTAAAGGCATCAGAAGATTTTATCCTGGAAAACTGATCCGAATAGAGATTTAGTTCTAGTTTTTCTCAGCAAATATGGCAAATATGACCCTCTACGCCCACACGTAAAATGCAAACACGACTGAGAAATAGCTTTTTGTTGTCTTTCAGTTGTGTGAACATTTAAAGAAGGGAGTGCTCTTTTCTTAAACAACTAATGTAATTCTGACGTGGGACGAAACCTGTTTATCTTGACATTGTTTCCTCTTTCCAATATCCTCTTTCGTCGATTACGATTTACCATTGGACACACAGCCATTGACTGCATTTAAAAAACAGGCGCATATCTGTGAAGTCAGTACTAGTTACGATGCCAGCGTTGAGCAACTTCGGACGCAAAATGTGTCGACTTCAGTACAACCGATGAATCAGATACTTACTGATCGGCAAATTAGTCCTTCGTTTGTTCTATCAAAGATCTTTATACACTCCTGGAAATTGAAATAAGAACACCGTGAATTCATTGTCCCAGGAAGGGGAAACTTTGGCACATTCCTGGGGTCAGATACATCACATGATCACATTGACAGAACCACAGGCACATAGACACAGGCAACAGAGCATGCACAATGTCGGCACTAGTACAGTGTATATCCACCTTTCGCAGCAATGCACGCTGCTATTCTCCCATGGAGACGATGGTAGAGATGCTGGATGTAGTCCTGTGGAACGGCTTGCCATGCCATTTCCACCTGGCGCCTCAGTTGGACCAGCGTTCGTGCTGGACGTGCAGACCGCGTGAGACGACGCTTCATCCAGTCCCAAACATGCTCAATGGGGGACAGATCCGGAGATCTTGCTGGCCAGGGTAGTTGACTTACACCTTCTAGAGCACGTTGGGTGGCACGGGATACATGCGGACGTGCATTGTCCTGTTGGAACAGCAAGTTCCCTTGCCGGTGTAGGGATGGTAGAACGATGGGTTCGATGACGGTTTTAATGTACCGTGCACTATTCGGTGTCCCCTCGACGATCACCAGAGGTGTATGGCCAGTGTAGGAGATCGCTCCCCACACCATGATGCCGGGTGTTGGCCCTGTGTGCCTCGGTCGTATGCAGTCCTGATTGTGGCACTCACCTGCACGGCGCCAAACACGCATACGACCATCATTGGCACCAAGGCAGAAGCGACTCTCATCGCTGAAGACGACACGTCTCCATTCGTCTCTCCATTCACGCCTGTCGCGACACCACTGGAGGCGGGCTGCACGATGTTGGGGCGTGAGCGGAAGACGTCCTAACGGTGTGCGGGACCGTAGCCCAGCTTCACGGAGACGGTTGCGAACGGTCCTCGCCGATACCCCAGGAGCAACAGTGTCCCTAATTTGCTGGGAAGTGGCGGTGCGGTCTCCTACGGCACTACGTAGGATCCTACGGTCTTGGCGTGCATCCGTGCGTCGCTGTGGTCCGGTCCCAGGTCGACGGGCACGTGAACCTTCCGCCGACCACTGGCGACAACATCGATGTACTGTGGAGACCTCACGCCCCACGTGTTGAGCAATTCGGCGGTACGTCCACCCGGCCTCCCGCATGCCCACTATACGCCCTCGCTCAAAGTCCGTCAACTGCACATACGGTTCATGTCCACGCTGTCGCGGCATGCCACCAGTGTTAAAGACTGCGATGGAGCTCCGTATGCCACGGCAAACTGGCTGACACTGACGGCGGCGGTGGACAAATGCTGCGCAGCTAGCGCCATTCGACGGCCAACACCGCGGTTCCTGGTGTGTCCGCTGTGCCGTGCGTGTGATCATTGCTTGTACAGCCCTCTCGCAGTGTCCGGAGCAAGTATGGTGGGTCTGACACACCGGTGTCAATGTGTTCTGTTTTTCCATTTCCAGGAGTGTATTTTCACGAAAAATGTTAAGATGGGTCCTAAATCAATTGACAGGTGATTATAAACGCAAATGCATGGCCTTCTCCCAAAGGTCACCAGACTGAAGTTCTAGGGTGATAAACTGTTCAAAAAATAATAGCAACTATGGCTTGAATCTGGAGCCACCATTACAACTCAGGCGCATACCGCGAAGAGTAAAATGGGAACGTCGATAAAATCAAGCAGCAGTTCAAAGAACACCAACTGAAATTGGCCGCAAGTCGAATATTGGCTTGCCATGATCTCCGAGCTGACAGTCCATGCTGCTTCAAACGTCGTCGAACTGTTCATGCAGATGTTTGTTGTCTTGGAAACGTCCCCATCTGTTGACTCAGGGATCGAGACATTGCTGCACGATCCGTTACAGCTATGCGGATAAGATGCCTGTTATCTCTACAGCTGGTGATACGAGGCCGTTAGGATCCAGCACGGCGATCCGTATTACCCTTCTGGAGCTTTAGATTCCATATTCTGCCAACAGTCATTGGATCTTAACCAATGCGAGCAGCAATGTTGCGATACGATAAACCGCAATCGCGATAGGCTACAATACGACCTTTCTGAAAGTCGGAAACGTGATGGTACGCATTTCTCCTCCTTACACGAGGCATCACAACGACGTTTCGCCAGGCAACGCCAGTCAACTGCTGTTCGTGTATGAGAAATCGGTTGGAAACTTTCCTCATGTTAGCACGTTGTAGGTGTCGCCACCGGCGCCAGTCTTGTGTGAATGCTCTGAAAAGCTAATCATTTGTATATCACAGCACCTTCTTCCTGTCGGTTAAATTTCGCGCCTGTAGAACGTCGTCTTCGTGGTGTAGCAATTTTAATGGCCAGTAGTTTACTTTCTTCAACTCTCTAAGTGCACGTATCTGACCTCTTGGCCACGCTAATGACATGCTACCTGGAAAGTTATTACTGTTCATATTATCTCCTAACGACATTCACAACAATTGCCATTCACTAACATTAATTACTACAAATCTTATTGGGAGTGACTTCTTTATGATAAAAATACAACTCACCATTCCCATGAAATGGCATACTGTCATAACAAGAAGTTATAATAAAGAAACAACAAAATACGATGAATCCAATACGGCGTTTCAGAAGTAGCGAGTGACGGTCGTCGTGCAAGAGACTACCGTTTTCAGCCACACGCTGTGACTCTTACTAATTTTAGTTACTCGTGCAGAAACGGCAACTACTTCGCAAGCTACCATGGCTGCTAAATTTCCCAGGCTGCGGAATCTCGCCTACGTGGCTTACCTCTGAGAGAAAAGGCAGACTGCTGACTGCAACGTCCGACGTCCGCGTCTTGGCGTACAGTCTGTGGAAATACCGAATAACACCGCTGGACACTGAGAGAAGTCATGTGTTGCAATTTTTCTGTTAGCAAGAATTCCTATTTTTGTGCAGTAGTGATCTTTTGCGCCCAGCGCATATTGTTTTCTGTGGTGATAGTCCTTTTCCATTAGCCTCTACCTTATGAAGAAATTACCGGAACGCTGAATCGGTTCATGATAGAAGCTAGATCTGCCTAAACTTTGCCAAGAAGACTGCCATCTTAATTATTCAAATTATAACTGAAGATACTAATAAATGCCTACTCATGGGTTATGGTGAGACTATACCCTGTATTAACAGTGCCCGCTGAGTTATTCTTAGATTGGAAGATTACTTTTTCCGGGATTGAAATTTTTGTAGCATTGTTGGCATTGGGAATTAATGGAGCGCCGATATTGAGAACGTACACTGAGGGAGGAGTTTATTTGTATTATTCCTCCTAACAATTTCGAAACATTTCTCCACTCCAACCATTACCTGACCTGCACAGTCAAACCAGAATTTCAGTACACTCTGCTTTGTACCAGACACCCAAATAACGCTTCATTTCATTTAACTTAATGAATAGCGGTAGCTTCTTAACACACTCTATGCCCCTATCTCCGTCCCCACCCACACACCAAGCAGGTGGCCCAACTGCAAACACAGGTAGTGGCTTTTTCTTTGTAAGTGTTGCTATAACACAACCACATTTCCCTGTTAATTATTGACTTAATCTTGTATATAAGTGTGTGTGGGCGCATGGACTCACCAGTAAAATTGGCATTATTGTTTAGCTCTGTCGCTGAGTGGATATCTTTAGACAGCAATCACTGTCCACTTCTCTAGGAAGCGCGTATTTAAGGAGTGAGGATTTGAGAGAGTATAACGTCCAGACGCACAAATGAGTGTAACTGAATCATGTGACCATTTCCAAACTGCGAACCTTGAAGGTTTTTATCACTATACAAAGAAGTATGGCAGACTATGATGTAGTTCATGAAACGTGGCTTCATTCGTGTAACGTAGCTTCATCAGTTTGAAACTCAGTGTATGAAAAACGCTGCTAATTTACGTTGGTGAAAGGACGTGGTCGGAAGGTGGTGTGAAAGTATACTTAACGTGAAGAATGGAAAGCTACCATATTTTGTAAGTTTCATGAGGTGATATTTTTAAACTACCAGAAGTGTGAAAGTCTATATTCTATATCTTTAGTGGACGGATTTATCATCATTAAAACAGTCCCATGTGACTAAATAGTCCCATTAGCTAGGAAGCTGTATCGCTACCAGGTGGTGTATAGTCATCCCTGTTACTCAGATATATTCCATTGCTACAACTACCTGTTCAGTTTCCAGTAATGATTCTGTGATAGTGAAAAAGCCCAATACCATCTTGGTTAAAATTCATTTTTTTTCATGTCATATTTCCATGCAATATTTGCAATATGCTCATAATTATTGGCCAAAGAAGTTTAAGGTGCAAAAACACTGCTGCGAAACTGCATTTTACCAAGGAGCACATCTTCGAAGAAGTCTGGGACTATGAGCTGTACTTCGAAAATGAGGACAGTAAACAGAGGAGCGAATCATCCAACCCCCGTCGTGTGACTCATGCTGAAGTAGAGTGAGACTGTATGTCTGACAGCTGATTCATTTCAGCTGCGATTTACATACTGCCAACGGGCAAGAAAGGAAGTTTTTTTTTTTCTCCGACGAAATTGAGCTTACGGAGCAAGACGACTTTCTCAGGAGCCGAATAACGGAAGTAGTAGTCGGCGTTGGTCCATTTAAGAATAATTCTGGGAATTAGGAAACTACACCCCCTCCCTCCCAAACGTGAGCAGCTTGTCCTAAAAATTGCCCCGCCTCCCGTGGTATAGGAAGCAAACGATCATTGAAGACCAACATGTGAAGTATTTAAAGACGCTATACAGTGGCCAAGTCACAAGCTGATCTGAGGCTCTAAGTCGTAGTAGAGTTGCAATGGTGAATGTTCTCTGTATATTCTACAAGTGTAATTGTGAAATAAATGGTAATGCCTGTCTGTTTCTCTCCAGGGAAGAAGCCACCAAAGGAATGGCCTTCCAAAGGCGAGATAGTCTTCAAGGACGTCTCGCTGCGATACGGCGAGATCGCTCCACCTGTGCTCAAAGCAGTCAACTTTATTATTGCGCCAACACACAAGGTACTCTTTCTTTATCTATGTGCATTTGTTGTTGTTTTACAAGAAAACCATCTTGTTATATCTATTTAGGCCTGTGAACTTGTAACCTATATAAGTAAATTGAAGACCGTTATATTTAATTTGCAGCGTGTGGGGAATATTTGAAAATTACAACAAATATTGAACCGATGAATGAACCATGTCATACCCTAAATAATGAAATCGGCAGTCATAATAAAAGAACGTAAGACCTAGTTGTACTAGTACATTAAAGAAAACATTAATGAAACGAAAAAGCGTATTTATAGCTAAGTCCCACCTTTTAATTTCCTGAGCCAACTTCACTCTCTGGACCACGTGTGTTGTGGGTATTCCTTGGAAGTTCACAGCGACAGGAACTGTTAGAGAGACAGGTAAGTTTGAGTCGCCTATAGAAAATTTACTGGGGACTGTTGTAATTAAGGGAGATTTCGACAGCGTATAAGTGAGAAATCCCGACACGTGTAGAGTTTTGTCTCACCTCACACCTTTTCTCATTTAAATAGAAAATGCCTATCTCAAGTTGAAAATACCACTCAAATAGAACAGTATGGGGTGAGACGTAGATCTGGTTGGAGCAATAATAGATGTTGAAGCTACAGTGGTGAAACGACGTAATGTACGAAGGCTGACTCTGCATACTATATTGATCTCAGGGATTTAACACGCCATGCAAACTGGGAAAAGCTCACCTCTCCACAAAAGACACAAGAGTAGCAGTTGTCATAGACAGCCACACTGCTGTCGGAACATTTCAGATGAAGGCAAGACTCAAAGTTCAACTAGCGCTCTACGCATCGTTCAGACGCTTGCAGCTGACACAGGGCGCAAGGAAAAGAGCCCTAACGACTACTGTCTGAAACGCGGTGTTTTCTTTCATGCATATAAATATTCTGTAAAATATGGTGGATGACGCGAAAAGCATTATTTCAGAAGATCAATGACATAACGCTCAGGAAACTAAATCTTTCTCTTCTGATGACTGCAAGAGTCCTCGTACTTAATGAATCGTTATGTCCCGAGGTCGCTATCGCTCTGGGAGAATACGTCTACAAGTAAGCCTCTCACAACTAAACAACACTTCGGAATATAACCATTACTCCTTTAACAGAGATCTAATGTAACTGCATGTCCGAAAGAACATATACCATTGGTGATCTTGCAGCTCTCTAAGAATGACCGTTAGCTGCTTAAAGGTGTTGATAAATATCAACGGGAACAGCTGAAAATGTGTGTCCCCCACCAGGATTCTACCCCAGAATCTCCTGCTTCCATGGCAGGCGTTCTAACCGACTGAGCCATCAAGGACACAGAGGACAGTGCGACTGCAGGGACTTATCTCTGGCACCTTCCCCCCCCCCCCCCCCCCCCCCTTCTCGTGAGGCCCACATTTCCAACGACCTGTCCACACACTATATATATTTGTAGTTCCCCTGCCCCCCCCCCCCTCCCCCTGTAACCCTTACTCGCGGCAGTCAATCTACAGATTCCCGTAAGAGTTTGAGCAATGTGAATGCATCCGCTCTGAAGAAGATACCATCTTCATATAGATACGGCTTACCGGTCAATGATTTTCTTCAGTGGAGATGCGCTCACATTGCTCAAACTCTTACGGGAATAGGTAGATTGACTGCCGCGAGTAATTGGTACAGCGTGCAGGGCCACTACTACAAATGTAATGTGTGGAAAGTGAGTTGGAAATGTCGGTCTCACGGTGGGTGGGGGGGTCAGTGGTCAGAGATAAGTCTCTGCAGTCGCACTATAATCTGTGTCACCGGTGGCTCATTCCCCTCTGCCATGTAAGCAGGAGATCCCGGGTTCGAGTCCCGGTCGGGGCACACATTTTCAGCTGTCCCCGTTGATATTTATCAGCGCCTGTGTAAGCAGCTATTGGTCTGGATTACCGTGTAATTTCATTCTGTAACATTTAGTCGTCACACTGAAAAAGTAAAACGTTGGAAATTCCATTGAAACATTTTTCACCTTTAACTTTTCCTAACAAGTTTAACCCTGGTATTAAATCGGTAAACAGATCAAACCCATCCATCGAGATACTCAGTGACCATAAAGTGGCTTCCTCGGGGAGGATGACAGATATAATACTTAATTGTTTTTTCTAAAACTACTTCTCTTACAGTCCTGCAGTTGCTCCATCCGTACTCCATGCACAGGTGAATAATGAAAGAAATCGAAATAACTGGCTGCGAGGTAGGAAATCTCCTAAAATTACTGAACAGAAGGGAGACGACAGGAACTAATGGGACACGTGTACGATTCTACGTGTAGTATGCGAAGAAAATAGGTGTTCTTCTAGCAGTAGCCTGCAGTAGATCGCTGGAGGTTCGTAGTTATAGGAAAGATGTGTAGCTCATTTTTGTTTTCAAGATGGCGTCAGTCTGTTACAAAAATTTAGAACGTCTTTTACTTGTGAATTTTGACCGTTCCAATCACTAGATATAGACCACTCTTTACGCACGTTACCGGTTCATCTAATTTCGATGTTGTACTTCCGTGGGTAGCTATAAAGTACTAATTATTCCTGAAAAAGTAGCTATGTAATTATGTTTGTGGGTATGCGTCTGCAGCCCTGGTACACATAGAAATCAGTGTATTACAATACTGTGGCATGCAGGTAGAGTAAAGAAAACAAAGTGGCGCAGCCCGTCCCCAGTTTATCAACTTTCAGTTCCAGTAACAACCTGCCCCAAAACGCAATAGTTAAGTTGATGGGTATCAGTCGTATGTTGCTCTGACACGTCAAATTCAAACAAGGATATGTATCCTGAATGTGTCGCCCATTTCATTCGTTAATCATACAATGTCCCATAACTATGTAACGTGTACAATGTTTGCCCACAGGTTGGCATCGTGGGTCGCACGGGAGCCGGTAAGTCGTCGCTGATCGCGGCGTTGTTCCGGCTGACGCCGGTGGAGGGCGCCGTGCTTATCGACGGCATCGACTCGTCGACCATCGGGCTGCACGACCTGCGCCGCCGCATCTCCATCATCCCACAGGAACCGGTGCTCTTCTCCGCCTCCATGAGGTTCAACCTCGACCCCTTCCAGGAGTTCGACGACGCTAAGCTGTGGGACGCGCTCGAGGAGGTACGGCCGAAGAGCTTACGGAAGTTCGCTTAGCGCTTACAGCTAGTTGGCAGAGGATGTAAACCCAACCAGGCTGAGGCAACCTAAGCAGATTGGCTCGACCAAATCGAGCTCTAGTATCCATAGTGTAATTTTCATAGCTCAGCGGAGTTTGTCTTTCTTAAACTGCAACTTCACATTCAGACTACAGGTCATTATGTCTGATGAATATAGATATTCTGTGACGAAAAATAAACTTTTTAACAGTCGAAAAGCGCGAGAATTCTCAACTGGTTGATGAATCTACAGCAATACTAAGGAAACAGTAACAGGTTTGAAGTATGAGGGAAGAAAAGGCGTTAAGACAGCTACAGCCCATACAGATATAAGAAACGGTTCAAATGGCTCTAATCAGTATGGGACTTCACATCTGAGGTCATCAGTCCCTAGAACTTAGTACTACTTATACTTAAACCTAACTAACCTAAGGACATCACACACGTCTATGCCCGAGGCAGGATTCGAATCTGCGACCGTAGCTTCAGCGAGGTTCCGGACTGAATTTCTTAGAGCCGCTCGGCCACAGCGACCGGCCAGAAATAGAGTAGAAGCGAGTATGAACATAGACAAAATTCCCCATTACTAGAGTACCTTATTGCCTCGTCAGGGTGACAATTTGAACAATTCTCTTTGAAAGCTAAATCCCATTCTTACAGTTACGTAATCTGTAAGGAACCTCTAGTGGCACCGTAAACTCTTGACTGCTTAATACTAGACGCTGAGTACACACCCTAGTTGAGTACAAAGGAAACAGTTGGACCAATGAAACTACTGCAGACGAAGTTGAGAAGTGGTCTCACAACTAGAATTGACATTTTCCACAGACTATCGGAGTGCTGAGTTTCCCGGCCAACATTGTCTGTCTACAGCATGAGAAGTAACATTGCACTCCTTGTAGGGTCAAACAAGCTCCCCGTCACCTCAATTTTTTGGTAAGTGTGCTGTAGAGTAGATACGAGCATGACAAAAGGAAAACTATGTGTTTGGATTGACTTTTAGTGTTGTAACTAGCACTTGATGAGCATTGGAAACTAGCAGTCTGAGCTTCCAATCTGCCTTCAAAACCCAATCTACTACTATGACTATTAGAGTACAAATACAGCACTGAAAAACGTCTCAAACATAAAGAACAGTGTAATACATCAACAGAAGATGTTTATCTGCTCTCCTTTCTCACTGTAAAATGGCAGACAATATCTGGAAATCCGCAAACGTGTTTCTTTTTTCGTGTCAGAAACCAGATTCTGGTTTTCAATTTCTTCAGCATGGCTACGTCGCTTGGGTTTTCTGCAAGTAAACCATTAACCAAAATTCAGAGGCTGTGTGTTAAACTATTCTGCCTGTAGATTCTTTCCAAATGGACACGCATTAGGTTGAAACGTGAATACATAATGGTCGGATATTGATATGACGTGACGTGGGCATTGTAGGTTAGAATTGTGAGTTGCCTTCACAGGCACCAACAATTTTTTTCTTGTTTCGGTATAGCAGCTGTGCTGGCACAAAGGTCATGGTCGTCAGTAGGACACCTGTTGTTGCCAACTCGTCACTGTCATTGACTGCGATGTTACCCAAATCCTGTCTCGCTAGTCTCCCGTTGGTCCACACTGCGGCCGTGACTTCTGCAATTGAGTTCTAGTATAATACGCATCTTTTGTCACAGTCCATTGTAAGATGAGGAATTTATTGTAGTCATATTATTTAAGTCCTAAACCAGCCCGAATAGCAGAGTGTCTTAACACGATGCTTTTGGGATTCGAAGAGAGAAGCCTTCCCGGATGGAATCTGCCTCGCGGATTAACGAAGAGGGTTGACAAGCCACACAGCTGCATGCTGTTATTTGGTGGTTTCCCGTGTGGAAATACGTGAAGGCTGGGCTTGGTATGCATGCGCCCCTCAAGTACAGGTTACGCGCAAGGTTGCCCTGGAAATGAGCACAGAGAGCAGACGCTGAGACCAGCTGTGCGAGCGGCAAGTACTGTACACACACCCCGCCCCCACACCCCATCGTTTCAGGGAACAAGGTATGGGGATCCTTGTGGAGAGTTGCGCAAAAGAGGCAAAGGCTTGGAGAAATCTGGACTGTCACAGTACATATCAATAACGTCAAGCTGTAGATCAGTGCGAATTATTTCTTGGAAGCTTCATTTTCGCCATTCAGTTGCTCTATGAATCTTATTTCCCCCCCCCCCCCCCCCCCCCCTCTCCTTCCCGCCACCGACATAACAATCGCTCCATATCTGTTACACACAAATAAAATCAAAGACAAACCTACATTTCTTCACTTTCTTAAACGCCGATAAGAATGTCTCATCAGCTGTGTACCTTCGCAAATTGGGCGTCCCGAATGTATTCAGCGTCTTAAGATACACCAAAAGTTTAGCGAACAATATTGTGTGTAAAACGATGAGACAACTAGCACTGAGGATTGAAGTGTAAAGACATTGTCGGTGTTAGCCAACGGCGACTCGCTATTTCTGTCAAAACTGACACTCCGGTATTTTCACAGTTGGAGGTACTCCCTTGTTGTCGCGCATTTCTCTCTCTCTCTCTCTCTCTCTCTCTCTCTCTCTCTCTCTCTCTCTACCTCGCCGTAGCTCTCTGTTCACGGGCAGCAGCGTGAACAGACGAGTGCTGAAATCAGCGAGTTATTAAGCATTGCGGCTACGCACACATGCACACATTTCGAAAACGTTTTTACTTTGTACTGGAGAGAGAGAGAGAGAGAGAGAGAGAGAGAGAGAGAGAGAGAGAGAGAGAGAGAGAGAGAGAGAAATCCATATCAAATAAGGACTAAAAGGGGATATCGAACGTCTACAAAGTAGTAGGAAGTAGGTTACAGTACACTTCTTCGCCCACTACTTGAATACTGCTCACCGGTGTGGGATGCTTACCAGATAGGGTTGATAGAAGAGATACAGAAGATCCAACGGAGAGCAGCGTGCTTCGTTGCAGGATCATTTAGTAATAGCGAAAGCGTCACAGTGATGACAGATAAACTTCAGTGGAAGACTCTGCAAGAGAGACGCTCAGTAACTCGGTATTGGCTTTTGTTGAACTTTCGAGAACATACCTTCATCGAGGAGTCAAGCAGTATATCGCTCCCTCCCACGTATATCTCGCGAAGAGACCATGAGGATAAAATCAGAGAGGCATACAGACAATCTTTCTTTCCACGAACAATACGATATTGGAATAGAAGGGAGAACCGATAGAGGTACTCAAGGTACCCTCCGCCACATACCGTCAGGTGACTTGCAGAATATGGATGTAGATGAATGTGGGCAACACGAGTAACAAAAAAATTGTTAGACCTATGAAAGAGTCGCAGAGATGCTGTAGGAACTGATCTGACATTAATTTATAGATAGATGCAAACTATTGCGAGAGAGCATACTTAAAAAGCTTCAAAAACCTGCTTTAACTACAGACACTTAATGTACTACGAAGACTACTCCCTTCGAATGTACGTGAAAACTCTTAAAGGTTTCCAGACGTTCCAAGATTGTACATCTTTATTTTTCATGAATACATATTTATTTCACAAGATAGTCACCCTGGCGACGAACACATTTCTCCCAACGAGAAACCAGTGCGCTGATAACGTCACTCTAGATTGACGTTTTTGACGGACCACCACCTCACCTCTGATTGCCCCGCTTCACCATTATCAAAGTGAAGTCCTAGAAGATGTTGCAAATGTAGTAGCGCTCTTGTGTGTTCTGGCATCGTTATCTTGAAGGAGAAGGTGCTCCTTCTCGAATTCGAAAGTCTATTACAGCACGCCGTTTCTCGCGCGCTAACGTAGTTCCGTTACACAGCGACATGTTACAGGCTGCAATAGACATGAAGAATAATCGTGTGCCGGCCCGAGTGGCCGTGCGGTTCTAGGCGCTACAGTCTGGAGCCGAGCGACAGCTACGGTCCCAGGTTCGAATCCTTCCTCGGGCATGGATGTGTCTGATGTCCTTAGGTCAGTTAGGTTTAAGTCGTTCTAAGTTCTAGGGGACTGATGACCTCAGAAGTTACGTCGCATAGTGCTCAGTCTTTTCAATAAACATGCAGAGGGTTAATAACATTCGTTTCGTATATAAAGCGTTTCAAAGTTTCAGATAAAGAATTCGAAGGCATTACTTCCCAGCACAATACCCTACGCGTGTCTCCTACAGGGATCGCGAGTACTAGATTAACTTAACTACCGCGCACGCAGAGACAATGAACATTCATTTCTCTCTTGCTCCATATGTGAATGCAACGGGAAGCAGCCCTAAAAGCTATACAACGAGAAGTATCCTTTGCCATACACTTCAGTCGTTCTCAGAAAATCAGATTTTACTTCATTCACTAACTGTTGAAGACTGTCCTCTGGCGGCTGCTGCTGCTCCTGCCTTTTGAGAAGGGATATTTCCTATTTCTTTAGTGTCTGATATTCCGTCCTTTAATATTCAAACTTATTCTAATCCTTTGCGTTACGGTAGCTGTGATATGAAAATATTCTAGTTGCTTTATCAACTTCCTGAAGAGCTCTACGATTTTGGATGTGTGTTTGGGTTTTAATTGTTGTTGAGGTCATAACTAGGAAGACTCGTTTGATGCAGCTCTCCACGCTAGTGCATCTTACAGTAGTTACTGGATCTACCGACATAATCTTCAAAATTCTTCTGCAGCACAACATTTCAAAAAGCTTACATTCTCTTCTTGTCTGTACTGCTTACCGTCCACATTGCACTTCCGAACAAGGCTACATTCAAGTCGAAGGCCTTTGGAAAGGATCTCCTAACACTTCTATATTTGATGTAAAACTTCTCTGCTCCAGTGCTATATACGGCTGTGGTTTTATTTAGTGAAATATATGTAGTTCGCTTGTAATTACGTAATAATCAGGTGCCGTTTGATAGCTATTTAGAAATTTAGTTTCGTTACAGGCTGGCTGAATACACCTACAAATCGTCGCACATTGAGCTAAGAATTTGTCAAAAACCACAACTTTTTACTAATCAGCGTCTTTAACCGCGAATAAAATTTTAATTGCACATTCTGCAGCGTAGCTACATGTCTTAAACTGGTCGCCTCAACGACAGCTTCACATTGATGCGCTTCTTTCACATGTAGTGCAAATGGTATTGTTGTCACATCTTCACTGAGCATGGTGAAGACAATATTCTCACGTCACAGTTCTGAAGTAACGTAAACTGCCTTGCACTCCTTGCTTGTCCAGGAGAAAGCAGGGACTCTGTGACGTCAGGCGGACGCACGCAGGGGCCACCTGTTTCTAGACGGCCCTGGACTGACGCAGGCCCGAAGCCTGTTCAGTAATGTCCTACCTAAGGTAGCGCTTCCTGACCTTTGGCATCCCGCGTACACGCTGTCCACATCTCGTAATGTGTTTAATCTTACTGCATTGTCACATTCTTCCAACTGCTGCACTTCGTTGTTTGACTAAATGTTCTGTTGTGCATTTATCACCCAGTCGCTTTGTACCTCCAGGCTGCTCGGTGCCCAACGGTCGTATCACACGGAGATAGATTTGCTGTTAGTTTGCTTGACGGTTCTCGCGACATCTTCCAAGCAGAAACCTTTGACATCTAGGTTATTCGCATGTACCGATCTTGGCTTGTTTTCGGCTGATATCTCTTATGCTACATCTCTAGTAACTTTCTCTGTATGTTACCTACATTGGCAAATCACAAGTCCTGTCTGCATCTGACGTCAGTATCTGAAAGGCGGGCCTTTAGTTTTTCTTTGTGCTCATACTATTTCCATTCTCTCACCATGGCAGCATTGGTGCTAATCCTCTCGATATACAAAGCTGTTCTGATCTTCTTGGGTTTTTCTTCCTGGCTGTGTCAAGTCGTAAATTTTCTAGTTCTTTTTCTGTCTCTAACATAAAGTGGTCTTATTCCTTCTTCGTACAAGTCTTCATTTATTGCACCGATAAATTTTTGTTTCAATTTTTATTGTTTCAATTTCAGTTTTGCTCCGTGTTGCATAGAATTTCACTACTTGTCTAGTTAACTTGATCGGTTCCAATCTCCCAAAATGTCTGCAGATTTTTAGCCTGCATTTTTCATGTCAGAGTTAAATTTTGCTGTACTTATTTTTTGCATGTGCTCTTCAGTATGCTGTTCCGTCGTCAGTATAATTTGGACCTCATATTTTTAAAAATAATTTCCATTCTTTTGGATTTCTTTAGTGTCCCTCATTCTTCTTAAGATATGGCTCGTCTGATGCAACTAAATGGAAAGCTGTTTGTATTGTACCATACGGGTTTCGCTTTTTAGTGACCTGTAATACATATTTGTTCTAGTATATAACGCGATTCAGCTGCCCCTACCGATGTCGTCCGGCCAAAAAAAAAAAAAAAAAAAAAAAAAAAAAAAAAAAAAAAAATCGCGCACTAGATTTTCATATTTTCTAGCTCGCTACACGCAAACTATTAGTCATGCAGAAAGAAACGAACAGGACCTTCTTGTAGGAAGTTTAATGTAGTTAAATTCTGAACTCAGTTTTCGCTGGAGGCCGCGATTTTAAAGTTATTAAAGAAAACTGTACAACAGTGACCTTCAAACGCATTTCGATCCACCCCTCCCCCCCCCCCCCCCCCCCCCCCCGAACTCGTTCCGCATTTATATTTATCAGGTTTTCTAGTATGTTGCTCATGGTAGCCACCAGCGTAGTCGTCTATTTCGGTAACATTATTAATTTAAACGTGACCTTGAGCGCATTGGATGGAACGTTGAAACTAATTAAGTTGACAATTCGGTCCAAACTTCACTCTTAAAAGGACAATAGTTTCGTAGTTATAAGGCCTGGCAAATACAACGTTGTAATTATTTATTTTAAGCTGTTAAAATTTTTAGGTAATATCTACACAGACGTAAATTTTAGTTTCTATGTGCTGGACTGAAGCGATCGCGTAATCAGGCTAGTAGATCAAAAATTTGAGACTGCACGAATTATTTCGAACAGAGGTAGGAGAGAGTGACGTCAACAACATAGTAGAAATCTTTACCGGTGGGGACTGAGTGTGAGAGTGGGGGCGCGTTTGAAGGTCAGTTTTGTACCTTTTCCTCGAATAACTCGAAAACTACAGCCTTTAGCGAAAACTTATCCCGATGCAAAATTTAACTACATTAAATGTCCTACAAAAAGGTCCTGTTCATCTTTTCTGTAGAACTCAAGTTTGCAAGTATCGAGCGAGACAATATAAAAATATCGCACATGGTGTCTGGAGGCCAGATATAACATTGCGGGTTGCGTTAAAGTTCGGCAGAAACAGCCGAATCACCCTTGGATCTAGCGGCAGTGTGGTCGGTGTCTTCCCAGAGGTGCGGCCGGAACTTAATTTTTTTTTTAACTAACCCTTCCAGTTGCACTGAACCGCCGATCCTGTCGCAGCAACTCAACAACGATGTCTGCAGCAGGGGAAAAAAGACAATTTGCAAACCAACAGGCTTCACAACAGCCTAACATTGTATCCAATATCGACGGTCCTCCGCAAATCAAATTATAAGTTCTTTTCCCAGTTGCTTGAAAAATCCATAAAGAAAAAATTAAGCTGTAGCAGATTCAACCTAGAAGATATGGATAGACGAAGCAAACTTCACCAGTCCTTGTTGTAGACAAGTTTTACCGTAAAAACAATTTTTGACAGTTCAACAAAGTCACAGAGTTTTTATATATTTGTTCTGCGGTCTGACACTCCTTGATATCTTTGCCAGAATAAATTGAAATTCTCCTGATTTTTCCTTAAATAATTGTCACTAAAGAATCAATCCTGTTATCATTTAACGAAATATTCCACTTTAAAACCGATCCTCCCGACCACAATCGCCGATAAAGTTTTAAAACAGAATCGTAGCACACTTCACAATATCGATTATTTTCAAAATATCAATACGTGTCGACCTCTCACCAATAAAACTTCAAACCAGTCAACGATTGAAGATCGTCCACACTCTCGACAAAGCCCTGCCAGAACCTATCCAAGAAGACTCAATTTTAATAAAACTTGCAAATCTCACACGTAAGTAATTTTTACGACGCATGTCGTAACAACGTCAACTGACTGTTCCAACTTCCAACTCGAAGTTTATTTAACAGTTGATAACCAATTCACATCCAATTACTGACTTTATACTTCCACATTCAACATTGAACTTCCTTTCCTTTTTATAAAAAAAAACAAACATATTTTACTAATGGTGAGCATGAAGTTCCAACGGTTCTTCCGGCCGCCGGCCGTCGACTACGATGCAATAGTGGTTAGCTCTCGTCGTCCGCCGCGTCTGGAGTCTCCACTGGAACGTCTTGCTGCCACGCTCGACATGAAATAACAAGTCTCCACTTAACATACTAAAAATATAACATTTCTTACCTGGCATCGCTCAAGCGGTAAAGAAACGCGATGTTTCCTGATTAGGCCTTTGGAACACCGCACAGTCTAATTCTCTAAGATTTTTCTTAAAAAATCGATCCAGTAATTCCAGGTCAGTTTCCGTCATAATAAAGAAGCATTATTGCTTCAATGGTAGCATATGGGGCTGATTTGTTCTTGTCAACTTGCACGCCTTACGCTGTGTGACATCTTTGATACGAGGCCTGGCAGCCACCGCTGACCGCCAGCGTAGCTGCTCAGTCTGACATGATCTTAAAGACTGTTGTGTGAGGTAAGGTGGGTGTAACAGGAGAGATATTTTGACTGTCGAACAGGTGGAGCTGAAACAGGCGGTGGGCAGCCTGGACTCGCAGGTGACGGAGGGCGGCGGCAACCTGAGCGTGGGGCAGCGCCAGCTGGTGTGTCTGGCGAGGGCCATCCTCAGGAACAACAAGGTGCTCGTCCTGGACGAGGCCACCGCCAACGTAGACACAGAGTGAGTACAACCCCTCACTATATGCCACCGACAACTGCTCTACACGGCTGTTTCTCAGCCTCCCTAGACCACAGAAAAAAGTTTATTCTTACTTCTAACAGACAGTCTAGCAAACTTTCTGAATACATTCAGTTTATCGGCCTCTTTATGTAACACAAAAACAAGCCAGAGTTTCATTGATATGTCCTCTAAACCCTGAACTAAAGCGCGATGCATGCGCGTATATAGCGATATCCTGGTTCAGGTGAATGTTTGTTACATCGGCCAAAGTAGGCTGACAGAATCGGAAGGTGCTACATCTCGCAGTAATAATCCCATATTTAAGTTTGTGGAGAGGTTCACAACGGGTATTAAAAGATAAAACTTTAATTCCATTCGTAATTAATATTGCATACAACCGGCTGGCACATACACATCACTTACTGCAATGTTCTACGTCAGCGGTAGAGGGTCACATTACCACCTGGTACCACTGCACCATCTACAGCGCTCAGAAACGACCAGTGTGCTCTCTTTAAATGAGTTACTAATACTTTGTCCAGTTAGGCTTCAATGCACTGTGACTATCTACCGAGCTATTTTTCAGTCTTAGTCTAATTAGTAATTTTGAACTTAAAAGGGCCGTACACTCCAGACCGGTATGCCAAACACGCAAAATCGTCGTGAACGTTGAAGTATCAGGTTGAAGATAACTGGTTGCTTAAAGACAAGGACCTGTTGAATGAAGTAGTTCGTAACTGCCCGCTTTACATCCTCGTCAGACAGCAATCGTCGACACTTCAGCGCCTGTTTGAAGGGAACGAAAATATGGTGATCGGACGGGGGAGACATCAGGACTACTTGGCTGGTGTTAGTTTGTCGCCCACTTGTTACTCATAATGGACGACATTTGTTTCCCAGGTCGACAGGCGACTAGTGTCGAATCGTGACCAGCACACCATTCTACAACAGCGGTTTTCGACAGATATGCTACCCGAAACACATCCTTCATTCTCCGATGGATTTCTACTGGTGTTTGTGCTTCGGCAGCCAAATAAAAAGACAGGAACATATTAGTCCAGTTTAGACGTATCTGAAAATAACGCTGCAACAGTTGACGTTTCGGCATTTACCGCATGCACGTACAAAAAGCGCAAATGCCACAATAATCCCTTGCCAAGATGTTTGTGCTTCCATACCTGCATCGGAGTTACGATAAGTTGCGCATACGCTGCTGGAAAGCCTCGAACGGGAGCTTCTTGTTCGCCCCTTGCACTAAACTCGGCGAATTCGTATACTAGTATTTGTTTGAAATGCTGCTGTAGTGAAATCGTGTAACCACCAAGGTCAGACACAAAAGGGGGATACAAACCGTGCGAGGTGGCGCAGTTGTTAACATACTGGACTCGCATTCGGGAACACGACGGTCCAGAGCGTCGTCCGGCTATGCAGATTTAGGTTTTCAGTTCTTTCCCTAAACCGTTCCTGGTAAATGCCGGGTTTGTTCCTGGTCCGATTTCCTTCCCCATCCTTGACATAATCGGAGCTTGTGCTCCATCCCTACTGACCTCGATGTTGAACACCCAGCTTTCCCTCCTTCCAGGGATAAAGTAATGGACTTAATTCTCTACCTCTAAATAAGTGGTGAAGCTTTACTGACACATATTTTGCATTATCTATGAGTTTAACGCACTGTTGCCGGTTTTTCCTTTTTTAAACCGTCCACATTAAAATACTGGCTGTCGCAGGACGGACACGCTGATCCAGAAGACGATCCGCCGGAAGTTCAAGGAGTGCACCGTGCTGACGATCGCCCACCGCCTCAACACCATCATGGACTCCGACCGCGTGCTCGTCATGGACGCTGGACAGGTCGCGGTAAGTCTGCCGAATTACACTTACCTGTTCAAGGCGGGACGCCAAGTTAGTCACGAAGAAATTTAATTAACAAACTGATTCGGGTGAAATCACTTCATCTAGGAAATATCTAAGTACCGCCAATGAAGTAAACTAGCACCCTGTGTAGCGTTTTGGCCTCAGTCTTGTGAAGATTGAAGAATAGAGGGGGATTCCCGGACTGGGTTCAGTATTGATCAATGCGACCCAAATGTCAGATTGGCATTTTTTTAGCTTATTAATTGCTAATATACAAACTTATCGGTACGTTGCACATGTCAAGCACATCATACACTTTGCCTTAATAAAAATGTAAATAAATACGCTTTAAAATAAACAAGGATTCATAGTGTCATTTAGGACATGTCATCTCAAAATTAGTTGCAGTAACATAGTTGAGACCAAAGTAAATGACTGGGCTGGAATTCCCCTCCCAAGTACGCAGAACTTACACTCCTCGCTCTCAAGCAGTTCGTCTGATACTTAGCTAAAAAGACCCTGACACTAACGCGGCTCAGAACTCGAGCTTTTACGCTTAACTGAAGAGAACGAGAAGCATAAACTAATTAACTGGTAAAGGCAGAAACGGGGACATTCTGTGCTCCAAGGAAATTAGTTACCAAATATGTCACAAACTGTTGTCATGGAGTGCTGTGAAACCTCAAATATCACATTTTTTTTCGTATAACGATTTGACTTCTGGCTGCCAATCACCTGCGTCATTTCATTTAATCACAACAGGTTTTTTGCACCAGATGTTTACTATGATGGGCAGTCTGGTTGATGGGGTAGTTACTATGTGGGGTACTAGCTTATCTGAAATTATTTAAATAAAAACCTTTTTAATATAACAAGTTTCAAAATGGACTAAAAAGTATAAAATAAATCATCCTAGACCCATACAGATTCGTAACCCCAAACAGATGGTTCTGAACATTAGTGCCTCTGAATTTTTAATAGCTATGATAATAGTTCACAAAATTTAAAACAAAAAACGAAGAGCATGCAGTGGATAACTGACGTATGAAAATCTCAGCTAAGTCGCTAACATTTTTATTGCACTGCAAATGATACGAACTGTTATGACTACTCTCTAGACTATTTACTGTTACGTTGCAAGCGTCCCACGTTTTCTGTTTCTAATTTTACAAATATTATCAAAGCTACTAAAAATTCACACCTGTAAATGTTTACTACCGTCTTATGGGGGCTACAAATCTGTATTATTTTATAATTTCTAGTCCACTTTAGAAACGTGTTACATTATAGATTTTGTACTTAATTACTTTCTGCCTTTCAGTCTTCGGAGTGTGAAATTTTTCACCCAATTTCAAACAGTTTAGTGAGATTACAACAGAGACATGTGGTAAATTTAAAGTTCAGCTTCTCTTCAACTTTCTCTTCCGTATGCCTTGCGAAAAGACTGAAGGTAAAAGTGATAGAGATTAAAACTCACTCGGAGGTTTACCAGCAGACGATCTTACCATGAAAATTCGCTACTAGAACAGAAATGGGGGAAATAGTTGTGGTACACGAAGTACCCTCCGCCACACTCCAGACAAGGAAGAGTTAATATTTCATTGTGATCCAGTTCTAAGTTGGGTTGAACGTTTTGAATTTCGTATATAGCTCATCGGAAAGTTACCTTGAAATCAGGTTGTTTTTGTGCCGAAAAGACAAATAGAGAAGAAAGCTACCTAACAAAGAAAGGAGGAATTTCTCGCCTTTTTGTTTGTCATCATAGAGTTGTTCCTGGGCTGCAAGGACCGAAGTACTTCAAAGAGAATAGCGACTTGTTTGGAACTCCGTTCGTTCTAAACACGGGTACACTGACTGCTCATATCACGCAGCTCACGTTCTTGAGTCCGGTATACTGTAGAAAAGACAGTTGAGTCTGTTTCGCCAATTCTTTTCTCATGGTATCAATGAGAGGGATCAGTTGACATAAATAACTAGTTTCTTGACTAGTACTGCAGTATGGGCACTGAGAGTTCTGAGAGGGGAAAATTGTCTTTGCAGCAAATGTCTCTCTTGTAGCATCCCTCGTTGGAGTTAGTTAAGCATTTAGTGAAGCTCTTGTGTTGGCTAGGCAAACAAATCCACGATGAACTATGCAACTTTGCTTTGACTATTCCGTTAATCACAACCAGTAATGGTCCCAGATGAACAAACGTTACTATTAGGTTGAGGGAGAGTTTTGTAAGTAATGTCCTTCGTATGTGGAGTAGACATAGTAGACATAATTAACATAACGTCTGTCTTTCCGATGGTAAAATTTCTCTCTTCGTTCCACTTTTGTAACTCTGGAAAAACAGTTTTTAAACGTCAACACCCTGTAAACAACTGTCATCTGCGAGCACTGAAAGCCATAGATATTGTATGCCAATTCCTTTACATACTTAGGTACGACTGACACTACTTTAGATTCAGACTTCTCACCACCGACGATCACATACGGAGTTTTCATTCTTTAGTCTGGTAATATCTGTAAAGTCCATAAGCAAACCGGGCAAACAGTTGGTCACTTCTAGGAGACACCACGTTAAAACCGCGTAAGATAGCCTCTAGACTTGATAACAGCATCAGCTGGGCGACGAGGTGGGGTCAACAGAGATGCGGTAGGTATGCATGCAGCCCTGTGAACAAAATTGTCATCTTGGAAGGCGAGAGAATCTGCAGCACGCTCTAAGCAGATTTAGAAGACATCTAGTCATCGATATTGTTGAAATAAAGATCTTGCTGTAAGTTCACAGTAATACGAATGGGACGACACAACTCACGTTCGAAACAGGCCACCAAAATATCACAGAACTACCTGAAGTGTACCCTTCGTATACTGGAGGTTAAACGTCTCATAGGGCTGTCAGTACACTCGACACCTTGCATCATATGAAAAAGGGATAGGATGGTGGCTCGTCGGACCACAATACTCTCTCCAGTCAGCTATTGTCCAGACTGCGTCATTTGGCCCGTTGAAGACGAGCAGCTTAAGATGGACCAGCATTCACCAACAGCGTGAATTCCTTTCGTGGTCGATTATCATTTACAAGGAGTGACGTCGGCTCTGGCCCTTGTTAGCTACAATCTGTGGTACACAATCCCCCGTAGGTATGTTGGAAAGTCCACTTTGATATACCAACAAATCAGGCAGCTTCATTTACAGCGTGACGACGGGCACGTCCTACCGTCTCCAGGTCAACCCATCTTAACGTGCTGGCCCCGCACCACCAACTGACCCATACAACACTTCGCTGCCGTGTGACTTTCATCAGCAAAGGAGAGTCACTGACTGCCTGGTACTGTTTTATATCTGTATCTGCGAGATTACTCGGCTATTCACAATAAAGTGCCTGGCAGAGGGTTCAATGAACCACCTTCAAGCTGTCTCTCTACCGTTGCACTAAGGAACGGCGGGCGGAAAAAACGAGCACTTACATTTTTCTGTGCGAGCCCCGGTTTCTCTTATTTTATAGTGATGATCATTTGTCCCTATGTAGGTGGGTGCCAACAGAATGTTTCCGCAATACAAAACAAGCTGCCCTTCTTCGATCTTTTTCGATGTTATTCGTCAGTCCCACCTGATGCTAATCCCATACCGCACAGCAATACTCGAGAATAGGGCGGAGGTTGGGTTGGGTTGTTTGAGGAAGAGACCAGACGACGAGGTCATCGGTCTCATTGGATTAGGGAAGGATAGGGAAGGAAGTCGGCCGTGCCCTTTAAAAGGTACCAACCCGGCATTTGTCTGAAGCGATTTAGGGAAATCACGGAAAACCTAAATCAGGATGGCCGGACGCGGGATAGAACCGTCGTTCTCCCGAATGCGAGTCCAGTGTGCTAACCACTGCGAATAGGGCGGACAAGTATGGTGTAAGCAGTCTCTTTAGTACACCTGTTGCACCGGACAAGTATGGTGTAAGCAGTCTCTTTAGTACACCTGTTGCACGTTCTAAGTGTTCTGCTAATGAACCCAGTCTTCGGTTTGCTCTACCACAACATTATCTACGTGATCGTTCCAATTTAGGTTATTTTTAACTGTGATTTCTGAGTATTTAGTTGAATTTACAGCCATCAAATTTGTGTGACTTATCGCGTAATCTAAATTTAGCGGATTTCTTCTGGTACTCCTGTAAATAACTTCGCACTTTTCCTTATTCAGGGTCAATTGCTACTTTTCACGCCGTACGAATATGTTATCTAAATAATGTTGCAAGTCATTTTGCTCATCTGATGACTTTACAAGGCGGTAAATGACAGCATCATCTGCAAACAATTAAGAGGGCTACTTAGTTTGTCTCATATATCATTAATATAAATCGGGAACAATAGAGGGCCTATAGCACCATCCACAGCACTCCAAAGCACTCTTCTAGCGGGGTGACTAATTATTAATTTCTGTTGAGCTTATTTTGTTTACCAGGCAGCTGCGTGGGGCCGTAGCAAAGGCTGTCAAGAGGTCAAGAAACTCGGTATCAACTTGGTCTCCACTAGTTACTGCCTTCTAGATCTTTTGAACAAAATACCATCTTATTTTACGCTTTCGGTGCTTGCGAGTCATTTTGATTCCTACTGACTACCTTTCAGGTCTCCAGTGATGTCGTGGGAATGTTAAACCCTCACCTTACACCCGGAAAAAAATTCACACTCGAGC